>NW_010103862.1:432-21797 GCF_000699245.1 Pterocles gutturalis | reverse complement strand
AGTGCTATGATATCTCCCTTCTTTCAGGCACTCCAGTATTTCCAGTTTGTTTACCAGTTAGTTCCTCCTTCTGTTTTTCCAGGACCCGCTTGACCTGTTAGCATATGTTTGACAGAGATAGCCGATAGCCATGGCATAAGCTACCTTCCCCTCCTACATCTCCCTAAGGGGACTATAGTGTGTCTCACTCTCCATAAGGCTATGTGGCACTTTCCATTTCACATGGACCCATGTCCACCACAGTGACACATCTAAGGACAATAACCAAAACCTGTTGGGTTTGTGGTTTCAACCTGCTCATGGTTTCCATGCTCTTTCTATCAATATCAATCCTAATGAAACAGTAGCTGTAGCTTCTATCCAGCCTCTAGCTGGTGGGAATGACCAGCTTAAAGCAAGTCATCTTTGTGTATGCTTGTGAGCCTGGTTCAATAGAAAGCTTGTGCTGTTATGGGTCATGAAACATAAGAGAGGGGGGTGGTAGTGATAACTGGATGTGTCAATCCATGCCAGCAGTTTCACAAAGTGCTTTCTTGGCTCTTTTGTGGCAGGTTGCTTTTGGAGGAACAATTCAGTCTCTTGCTTTCTCTTCCCTGTTAACAGGCTCAGTCCTGTGTGTTCTTGTTTTGCCTGGGAGAGTTAAGTATCTTCACAGGAGCTAGCATTGGGCTATATTTTGGAATTGTTCTGGAAACAGTGTTGATAACACAGGGATGTTTTATTTGTTGCTGAGCAGTGCTTACACAGAGTTGAGGCCTTTTCTGCTTCTCACACCACCCCAGAAGTGAGCAGTCTGGGGGTGCACAAGAAGCTGGGGGGGGGGACACAGCTGGGACAGCTGACCCCAAATGACCAAAGGGATATTCCTTACCATATGATGTAATGCTCAGCATATAAAGCTGGGGCAAGAAGAAGGAAGGGGAGATATTCAGAGTTAAGGTGTTTGTCTTCCTGAGTAGCCATTACTTGTGATGGAACCTGCTTTCCTGGAGATGGTTGAACATCTGCTTGCTGATGGAAAGTGGTGAATAAATGCCTTGTTTTGCTTTGCTTGCATGCGTGGTTTTTGATTTACCTATTAAACTGTCTTTATCTGAACCCACAAGTTTTCTCACTTCTACCCTTCTCCCCCATCCCACCGGGGGGAGTGAGCGAGTAGCTGAATGATACTTTTGCTGTCTGGGATTAAACCACAACAATGGGGATCTTGCTAATCAAGTTGTTTGGCATCATGGAGCTATTATTTAACTTTCTACCACATCCACAGCCCTCTTCCATGCCCACGTCCAAACATAACCATTCATTTGTGCATAAACAGATGTGACAGGGTTTGGGAGATCTGGAGGTGGACAGTGTTTTTGGGAACCACACACACGTGCACTCACACATATGTGCACACAGTGAGGCTGCCATGATCCAGGCACACAAACCTGCTTCACATGTCCTGCAGGCTGACCTGTGCATCTACAGCATTTCCAAGACAACCTCAATGAGCTGGACCTATCAACCTCCTGTCATTTTCATCCATAAAAACACAGGGATGTGGGATAATTAATGCTGGAAGACATTAATTAAGGTCTCTGGTTCAGCCTCCTGACACACACTTGCACGTCCATGTAGCTCATGTCTGGAAGAAGGATAGCAAATACTCCAGCAATTCACTGCTATTCATCATGGCTGGAGAATTAGCAAAAGATAGCTGGCTCAGACAGCTAAATAAAATCTTTTGGAACAGATGATGATGATTTTTTAAAGAACCCAGAAAATGTCTAAGAAACCAGCAAAAGCTGTAGTCTTACACACAATCTTCATGTTATCCCAATAACCTTTTATATTAGGAACAGTTTGTTTTATTATTTTTCTTTATCTATTACTGTCTTTATCTCAACCTACAAGTTTTATCACTTTTACCCTTCCAGTTCTCTCTCCCATCCCACTGGGGTGAGTGCGTGAGTGGCGCTTATTACTGGCTGGGGTTAAACCATGACACTGTGTAACCTGTTTTGTTGTTTCCTTTTATTTCTCTGAGCTTTCTGAGAGTATGTCTCCACTGGGACGATTCTGAAGTGCAGGCAGGTTGTGGGGGTGTCGCTGTGGTCCAGGAGAAGTCGTGATCAGAGCCCTGCTCAGCTCCAGGTCTTAGGCACATCAGCTGTACGGGCTGCTTGAAGTCCTCTTGTTATCAAAACAGGTGAGCCTTATCTGCTGGCTGCTGAAGATGCTCAAAACATTGCTGACAAAGACAGGAACACTGTAATGGTCTTTACCAGGACACCTCTGTGGTAAAAGTGAACGCGTTTCTGCACTTCATGCTCACACAGAGGTGGAAGGATTGACCTCACTCTCTATCAGAGCAGCTCCATAGGAGACAAGGGAAGGGGAAACTGCCTCTGCTATCCAAGCCTGGCTCCCTTTCTGCTGGAACAGACATGCTGGGACAGACTGCCAGCATCTCTGTCCTTCCCCTTTTCCCTGCCGGCTCGGGCTGTCCTGAGGGTCTGGGCTTTTTCCCAGCCAGCAAATTCTCTATTGCATTTGGATTTTGCTCTGCTGGAACTTGTTTCTGCTGGGAGCTCAGAGATGTGGCTGTCCTCTATGGCAACTTGCACATTCCTATTTTTAACATTATAAATTAAAAAAACCAAACCCAAACGAACAGTTTGTCAGGTCCGAGCTGTCCACCAGTGAAGGCTCATCGTTCCACTGCCCCAGCTTTACAAGATTTGGCCATGTTGCAGTGGGTGTGACAAAGACCCCAAAAGAGGGTGCAGATTGATATGTGCACACACTCATTCATGTGCTTATGTCATGTGTACCATTGCTTTGGTAGAAGGTCACTTCTCTGCTTTACTTGTCTTGCATGGGCAACGGAGGCATCTTCTCTGATTGCTTGTGGCGCTGTGTGTTCCTAAGTCACAGACGGTGGGCAATTAGCAGGGCTTGTTTCTAGCTGTTGGGATTTTACTTACAACATGCACAATTTTAGACATGCTTCTGAAAGGTCCTCTCTTGCAACTAAAAGATCACAAAGGAATTTAATCTTTTATTTTTGTTCCTTCTCATAAAACAAACGAACAAAAGAGATCCTTCCATCTTTTGTTAAAAAATTGCTGAGGGCCGTATCCCGGACTCCTATTCTCACTTCCTCACGATGGATATTACAGTAAAACATGATCATACATATTCAGCCCACCTTTCACTACACATTGTACGTGGTGAATAATAATGCCTGACTGTGGGCCACAGTTTAGAGAACATCATGTTGGGCAATTTGCAGTAAAATTTGGATTTAGACACATTACTGCTAGTCTCCATCACTCTTAGTATAACAGACAGTGGGAAAAGGCATTAAAATAATAAATTGTCCACTGAAAAAGCTGTAAATCCAGACTCTGCTATGAATTTAGTACTGTAGAACTGCCTTAATGAGCCATGGGCTGCCACCTACTGACATGCTGTTCGTCAGGAGACTGAAAACAAGAAGGCTGTAGTGTTAGAAATGTTGCGGGATTCACGGGCAAGCCACAGAGCTATGAAGAAACAGGCAAGGAGGAAGATCATTAATCTGTTCGTGTTCAGAGCAGGAATTAACAGCTGCGGCTCAGGAAGGTGGTGTTGTACTGTAGCTGCTTAAACATCACATAACTTTGTGGGAAGGTTTTTTTCTTAGGATTTATTCACCACTGCCCTTCACCTTGCAAAATGGGTGTGTTGTCAGTGCTGTCACACCAGAGGAATGAGTACTGCAAAGAAAGGAGGCAGGCAGGCATTCATTTGGCCCAGTACAACCTGGAAGAGTTCAAGTCTGAGTCAATATGCTCAAAAGCAGAAAACAAGAAGAGCCACAAATTTTGCTTTTTAGACAAGTCTCAACATTGTGAGGGCTTGATTTAGCACTGCTGAAATCTTCAAATTGTCAATACCATAACTATCCAAGCGATTGAGATGCAATCAAAATTGTTAAAAAAAATTGTACTCTGAGCTGGGAATTTGAAATGTATGTATTACTAAAGGAATTGTTATTATTTAACATTATAAATGTAATCACCTTAATAAAGAAATAATTATACCATATCATTTTGTTAGTAAGAAGCATTTAGTTGTTAATGCTTAGATATTAAAAGAAAGGCAAAATTCCCCTGTTGAACAGTCAGTTTAAATAATTATGCTGGTTTTACTGCCAGGGGAATTCAGCTTCTACATTAAAGAACCAAAGCTTTAAACAGCACAGCAAAGGGGTTTAAAATGAAAGCAAAGGTGAATTATTTTTCACTCCATTTTGTGTCTGTCGTTGTGGGAGGCGCTGATGAATGTGTATTTCCCAAAACATTTGCACAATGCGTGCAGGAAAGGGTTAGATCACTATCGCTGGACTTTGGACTGGGATTTGCCTTGCATAGTTTCAGACACTTACGTTACCATCTTCTACAATTTTTGCTAGATAGCAGACCTCCTGGGTGCCTTGAAATAGACACTTGAAAATGTGGCTCACCTGTCCTGTTTTAAAGGTCTACTTAAGAATGAGACCAGTCATGTTCCTCGCCATCAGCGGTGAAGGGAACTGACACAGCAAGGTCAGATGAGCCCACCCCTTCTCTCTGAGTCCCCAGAGAGCAGACGTGGTTGGAAATGACAGCAGAACATTTCCCAAGCAACCTACCCCTTCCTCCTGCTCTTGATTTAGAAAAGTTATGCAGAGAGAAGGGAGATTCAACTTCTCTAATCAGGTCTATGTGATCTCTGATGAGTGACTGTGAGCATTTTCTAGCGTAAGGTGCCTGTTGGCTTGAGCAGGCAGAGCTTTTGGGCAGGCAGCCTGCTGGCAGCTCGTTGGGTAGTGGGGATCTCACAGTATGCTCTCCTCATGGGGTACCCTTCCCTTGTACCCAGGCAGCGCTGGCAGCTCCTGACCTTGCAGACTTTGGCTCTTGGTTTAGTGAGGCGGCGGGCCAGCTCTCAAACACTGTACAGTTGTATTTCTCCTTCTTTTAATTCTTGTCTTTTCTGTTGTCAGGAGAATCAAAAAAGACCAACCGGGGTGATAGCTCTTGTGAGGAGGCCACACAGTCACCAAGATCCTGACTGAAACAAGCAATTATTTCCCAGGTGAGAACATTTCAATGACAAGCTGCCTCCAGATAAGAGGACAACAGGAACGGAGTGGGGGACATAGTCCATCTAGATGTGAATATGCTTCAGAAACTTGCAAATTCCAATGAAAAACTAATGAAAATTTAGCCTTATTTTTTTTCCCTATAACCAGCCCCCTCACATCTTACAGCTGATCAATAATTTGCTTTGACATCTGAGTTGCAAAAAGAAGGGGGTGGGGAAGAGAAACTCATGGCAATATGCCATCTAATTACATCTACAACACAGAATCACTGCTTCAGCTGTATCTGACAAACATCAGGGAAGCTTTAAACCTAACTATGCATGAAATTTCTAACAGTCTTACCACATGTGTGAAAATTGCCTGCAAAACATTAAAAAAGATAAATTCTACACTTTATTGTGTTCTAATTAAATAGACAATGAGGCACCTTATCTGTTGTTTTTTTTTTAAACCTTAGGTTCTTGCAAATCTCATTATAATAATTAACAATACCACTGCAAGTGAAAATCAGTTTTGAGCGAGCTGATGCCCAAGTTGTCACGAAAGAGAATAGTGAGGAGAATTGCTTTCTACTTGGAGAAAAGCAAGCTGTGAGATTTCAAAAATAATTATCATGACTGTGAAAAATCTGCTTGGCAGCTCATTTCATTTGTGTCTCAGGGTTGCCATTCTTTCTTTTCAATGATTTCTTGCTAGGTTTAAATACAGACCTCCACTCTGAAGTTAATTCCCCACTTCAACTTTGAAACTCACTTTTGAAGAGAACTGAGAAAGAATTATGTTCGGTGACTTCCATGATACTCAGCGTTTAACTGCATTTCATTTTCACTCCTGGATTTGGACTTCAAAGTGACAGAGCTATTAATCCGTCCTCCAGTGTTTGCCATTTATTCCTACTGCAAGTTTTTGTTTTGCTGTGGATGGCATCAGAAAACTCAGGCTAGCCTTAGCAGGGTCATCAGGAATGTGTGTCCAAGGACTTTATACTCTGAAGTCTTGCTTTTGTGACTGTGCAAATGATTAATTTTACTCTCCTAGTAGTCCCAAAGTGTGCAGTAAATGTATATTTTTTTTTTAAAGAGAAAAATGAACAACTCTTATAAACAGTTTTAAATGTTAAGCCTTGTTGTAAAGAATCCCCCAATGCTTTACGATGTAGAAGCAGTGCTCTGTTGCTCACATATAGTGCTTGACTAACTTGTTTTTAATGTGCTGGTATGGGGAGCATCAAGGATACTTCTGTAAGGGGAACTGGAATGAGAAGTGCTTATTATGGGCTTCTGTTAGGACTGCACACTTGAAACAAAACTAAATTATACTCTAGTAAATTTTGTCTTGTCTCTGCCCTCTGGAAATAAAAAAGAACAAAAACCACAGAGAGTTATAACCCCCCCAAAAAAGAATGGAATGGAATGGTTTGACTGGAAATGTTGCTGGTATTTTTCTAATCTAGTTGAAAATGTGTTATTTTGTGAAACACATGACATTAAGTGAATTTTTTCTCCCATGCTACCTATTTTGCTTGTGAAGATTACCTTTTAAAAGGTAATCCTTGATGCCAAATCTCTTCTGAAAACACGCTGTAAGCATGTGCATGTCTAGGAGCATGGCAAAACGGGGTCATAAGGAAGCACAGGCAGATGGGGAAGGAGGTCTCACTTCCCCCAGGGAACAAGAGGGGCAGAAAAGCACCTGGAAAGATGGGGTTTTGGAACAAAAAATGTCTCTCTAAGGCTCTTGTTGAGGAACAAGTCACTTGTCAAAAGAAGGCATCTTTCTTTTGTTGTACTTTTTGGTCCCACATGTTTACTGCCCCCATTTGTCTTTAGCTACCTTGATGGTGAGATCTTAGTGGCAATGACTGTCTTCTTGCATAGGTGTGGGGTTTTTATGCACATAAGCAGAGGGGAATGTCATGCTTTCTCTCTTAGCGTAACAGTAATTAATACTGAGATGACTGGCACCAGATGCAGCAGGGATTCTGCCTTAATTTGAAAAGGCATACTGAAAATTTTGCACATTTGTCTGCAGCTATTGCATAATGACAAATTTGAGAGTAACAGTGAAAGTCTCTTTGGTTTATACAAGACTTGTTACACCTGTTGACCTGTCCATAACTGCTCCATGATTTTTTTATATTTATATTTGCATATTTTTATACTGTATACTTTTGGGGGCTTTTTTAAGAAATATGACATTACTCCTGCTATCTCTACTTCAGGTGAAGCTCTCTTCCTAAGCATTAATGTGGGATAGTGCTTAATTTTTCCATGTCTAACTAGAAGAATGGGGTAGACATGAATATGAACCCCTTGGCCTGGAGACAAAATATCCCACATCTTCGGCAAGTGCTCAGACTTCCAGGAAGTGATACAAAATGAGGGCACTGATCCTCTTCCCCTTACCCTGTTGCTGATGGACTCTGGTTGGATGACATGTGAAGTCTAGGGTGTGCTGTTCTCAGCTGTGGCATCCAAATTCCTCCCTGGTGCCCAAGAACTGTCCTGCACCAAGTTACTTGGATGGTGACACATGACAGCTGCTGTTTTGAAGTAAAGCAAATTAAATGTCACAAAATCCTCTTTAGAAAACTCTTTTTTCTCTTTTTTTTCTTTTTTTCTTTTTTTTCTTTCTTTTTTTTTTTTTTTTTTTTTTTTTTTTCCCCAATGAACATGTCCTAATAGCTTGCTAATGGACATGAATGTACTGAAAAGAGACCACACTTATAACATTTGAAGGATGAAAGCTATCCCTGGTGCTCAAACTGTACTGAAAGAGTTTTCTTGGCTTACAGCTCTGAACTGCTCTTCTCTCCTGCTACTGCATTTATAGTTCAACTGAGACTAGTCCATTAATTAGCAAAGCAGCTTGGGAGGCAGTTTTTAATAAAAGACACTATACGAAATAAAGTTTTATAAAGCTGTATATTGCAACCTTAATGTTACTACTGGCAAATCAACAACAAAACCCAAGTGACAATTTGTACATTCTGCTCTTACCACGAGAAAATGAATTTTGCTCTTTAAGTGTCACATGCTAATTTTTCTCCTCACCACATACTAGTCAAACATAGCAGACCAGAAAGGCACTGCCATTTCTTTTCCTGGAGATGAGAGGAAACTCTATGTACCTAGGTACTTCTGGGCAAAGCATATATTGAGGCACTAATAGCCATTACATGCGGTTGACTGATCCTCTGATGTCTGACTCTGTGGAAAGCAGAGTTGTTTCTGTCCCTCCTTTTCTCCTGACACAGTTCTGGCTCACCTCTTAGAATTTTGTCACCCCATGCCGATAACCAGTTTGGTCACATGAGTCTGTCATTTAATTAAGTGAGGGAAAAGCTCTGATATGATGGACAAGCTACTGAAAATGATGTGTACAAAAATCACACTTTTGGTTTCAACCGTTTTGAATGTTTTCTCTCTATCAGCAAAAATAAAATGACCTTTCTATGATTGCTTACAAAAGTTATTGATTCTTTAACTAAAACTTCTGCAACACTGTAAGAATTTGAAACATTTTTATATTTATTATCCATGATTTAAAAAATAAATGTGCGTCTTAGGGCATTGGGAGGAGGAAAAAGGCTTTTCATATACTGCTGAAAAAAAGAGTTAAGGAGCAATTTTGGCCTTTTTACCACAAGGCTTTTATTTTCCTTACGAGCTTGCAGACATTGTGCAACCGCTAAGTATCTGTTTATTACTTTTATTTCCCCTATTGTGCTGCAACCAGGTGGATACTGCCAGCCCCACTTTTGCTGCCTCAGCTACTGCACTGGTAGCATGGAGTGCTGCCAAGCCCTGGGCAAGCTCTCAGCAGAGCTGACTGCACTGGGTTTGTCCAGGAAGCATGTCTCCCCAGATAGCTCCTCAGATCCTCCAGCTCTGCTACTCAGATTCCAGTGTCTGGACTTTAAATATTTGCATTTAAAATGCACTGTCTTCCAGCCTTACAGAAATGGGACAAACAGATACACATTTTGATCCTGAGTTTGAGTACGAAACACTTCAGCAGTCTAGGCTATAAATCCTTGGGCTGAATGAAGGGAGAGTTTATCAGGGAAAAGATTAAGTTTGAATCCAGTGTTTCCATGTTGATAGCAGCACTATTATTGGCATCAAGAGCATACACTGCATATCTCATGAGTAAGTAGCTCTAGCGTATCATTCAGCTTCAAGGTCTGTTCAAAGGAATTTTTTGTTGTGCTCTTGTTAGCTTTGGACTGACCTTGCTTTCTTCCCCTTAAGTTTTTGTTTGTTTGAGTCCCAAGTTTAAAAATAATTTTATAACCATTTACAAGGCAAAGCTAGATCTACTCAGGCCATCTCATGTCATGGTGCACAAATACTCCAGCTGAAAATTAAGGTAAGTTATACAATTTTATTTCAAGTACATATATGAAAATATTTCAGCAGGTTAATATTTGATGTTTGGTTTGTCTTATTTAGATGTGGCTGTTGCAAGGGGAAGAACATAGGTGTTCTCGTTGGTTGAAACTTAATTGCAGGCAAATACTGACACATTCACTCATACTTTCTCTTAGCCTCTGCAGTTAACCTGATCCAGTTGCCCATGGTGCTTCTTGGTGGCTATTCCAGGCCCTGTGGTCTGGAGCTGGGCTTCTGTCCAATGTGTTTGGATGATCTGTGGATGCATATGCAAAGATATCTGAAAAACCCTTCTTTTTTTTTTCAGATTATACAGTCTGACATCTTCAAGGATTTACATCATGTCCTCTTTTTTGGTCTCCAACACTTCTGCTCAACAGTGTCTCTCTTCCTCATCCTTATCAAAGGGTGACACTCTTAGTCCTATCAGGAGTATCTCTGTTGTTTGAGACCGATTGTGCACTGCAGCTCTTTCTTTTGTCACATGCTGAAGGTTGAAACAACAGGACCTATACAAACCTGTTGTTCTTTGGCTGATTCCACAGATTGCACCTGGTCAATATCATGCACAAATGATCTTCCATGTACCTTGTGATCAAAGCACATCCACCTCCATCAGCCGCATAGTGGTTCCAACAAGCAGAACATGCTGGAGTGTTTGTTGGTTAATGACGTTTTTTTAAACATAATACCTGAGTGTTTGGGGGTTTTTTGTATTCCTGAACTTGGAAGACCAAAGCAGTAGTAATTTGTGTAAAGCAAATAAACGAAAACCTTACCAGTCTGTCTTCTTGATTCTTAGGCAATCTTAGTTGGTCTTGAAAAAAGATTTGAAGGATATTGGCACAGATCTCTGCATCTTGGGTTTTTTAATCTGGCATCCTTGAATGACACATGATATACTTTCAAATTGTTGTTATTGCTTGTTTGCAGCCCTCCACCCATTTCCTACGGGTCTTTCAGTATTAACACTCTGTCTACCTCTCACTCAGTCCCAGAGGTACACACAGGAGGGGTTATCCCAGGATCTGACTTTAGGTATCTACTGTAGGTGCCCAAATTAGGAATCAGAGTTCAAGGAGGGAGTTCAGATGCTGCTTCTCTACTGAGACAGCCTAGCTTTCCAGCTCAGGAACCTGCCTTAGACTCCTTAAGCTGGATTGTGTTGCAACTGGATGGGGCTGTTCACTGTATGCTCTGAAGTTATTCAGTGGTTAAACACGTTCAACTATACATCATTATCTACTGAGTGTATATCAAGTGAACAGTTTTCAGTCATGCTAATAATCTGTCCTATCTTGCACATTTGTTTGAAAGAAAACCTGCAATTAGGATGGGAGACTGTTGCATTTTGCTTGGTAAAGTCTTGGGGGTAATCTTTGGTGGCCAGTGTTACAAATATCATTGTAGTCAGAGAGAATCATAAATTACCACTTGAATTGACACTATATTTGCTGAATGATTTTTCTTCAATATGTAGGACTTCAGATGGTTTGAAAAATGGACTGAAATTGCTCTTGGTTGTGCAACAACATTGATCCTCATAAGATGGAAAACCTCTCATATCTCCTTTTAAAAGCCTAGTGTGTTGCCATAAGATGAATTGTTTCATATGGATGTCTTAGTTCTGTGATTAATGACAAAACTGAAGAATTTTTTTTCTTTTTTGTGCAGGAAAACATTTACCTCGTCCAAAGGAATACACCAAAATGACAAGTGGGAAGGTCATCAAAGGTGCAATAAAATTTGAGAGAGAAGAATTTTGTAGTGAGCAAAGATCAGAGTTTTCAAAATTCTGGCTTTTGCTTTGGTTGATTCTCTTTATATAATGCTCCCATTAAGTGTAATTTTTATAACAGTGATATTGTCATAGGATATATGTATATTGTGTAGGATAAAAAATGCTGCAGAAACATGGGATTTGTGCATATATATGTGTGATGGCTTCATGACTTCACGTATGTTGGGAGTGGGTTCAGGCAAAGAGTTTGACGCATAAGCTTTATAAAGGTATTGCCAGATCAATCCTCTCATAACACAGTAAGTAGTGCCTCATCCAATAAGCAGAGCTCCTCACTCAGGACAGCTTGCTCTGCGACAGCTCCCTTGCTGCTGGGATCACTCTTAGCCTAGCCATGGCTTCGGCTTTTGCCACTTCTGCTACTCTTCACTGGCAGCTATAGCAGTGCCCCAGTGATGCAGGCACAGCTTTTCTAACCTCAGGCCCTACCTGAAGCACGCAGAAGTGTCTATGGCGCAACTCCTAGGTGCCATTTGGGATTCTCCAGGGTACCTGAGACACCTGCCTGGATCTGGCAGAGATCCCATGGGACTTAGGAGAGATCTTTGCTTCTCCAAAGGGGCAGGTGCAGGTCAGGTGAGTACTCTGGGATGTCCAAAATAGCCCTGGCTACCAGTGCTCAGGCAACTAAATCACACTCTCAGACCCCTTCTGTAATCAAGGGGGAGCAACAATTGTTTTTAGAGGGTGGTTCAAGATACTAGGTAAGTTGAATTATGCTGCTATTTCTTTTTCTGTTGACTGAAGAAGACTCTTCAAGTAATAATGTTTCTAGCGCTGAGCATCTCAGTTTGATTAGGTCTGGGTTTGTGACTCTAGCTGTTTCAGAGGACACGGTAACTGTGCAGAAAAGCATATGCTGATTCCAATTAGTTTCTGATTAGACCCAGGCAAAGTGTTTTTCTCTGAATAATGTATTTACAAAAAATTCCCTACTGTTCAAGGTGGCTGAAAATAATTCATGGTATTTGTTTCAGTTTTGCCAAAATACTGGGTTACATGAAAGTGACAGCAAGATGTGAGGAAAAGTCAGAGGAGTTTACTTTGTTCTTTTTCAAAATGGTTGGTCTCACATTTGTCTGCTGGGTGAGGTTCTCATATCGACATGAACAAAAGGGGGCAGATACCACATTGCCAGAGGAGGAGACATGTGCTGCCTCTTCTTCCTCATACCCCTGCGGCTGCCTGCCGATAGTAATTCAAAGCCTTACTCTCTTTATTCTTCACATCCGGATTAGAAGCTTGTTAGTCCTTGGTGATGGTGGGTTGGCTGGTAGACTGAAGCCGTGGTACATCATGACACTTAACACGGCTTCTCTCTGATGCTGGTTTGCCTTTATTCACTCCCTGCCTTGGAGCAGACGTCAGCCTGCTGGAGGCAGGGCTGGCCTCCCTGCGATGGGGCTGCACCTCTGCCTCACTCAGGATGCTGCAAAGGGTTCACCTTCTTCCCCTGCTTAAAGATTGTCTCTTCTCACCCTTCCCAGCAATGTGGGGTGAACCCTCTTCCTGAATCCTTCTCAATCTGCTTTGAGTATTTCAGAATATTGCACAAAGCAGAGAGGCATGAACAGGAGAGATTACAACCCCATCAAGAACAGCCCACAGACTGGTTGTTAGGAAGATCTCCTGGTGCAGGGCGATCCCTTACCTGGGACCCACATACCCCTAACATGGGACCCACATATCCTTGATGTGGGTGCTGTAACCCTCAGGCTGCTGGCCACAAAACATGCTGTTTCCTTCAGTAGGCTTGTGAGTCTAGCCATTTGATTTGTTTTCATTCATTTTCCTTTTTTTTTTTTCCTCCAGAGAACAAATGTCAGGATGACAGCACATTTTTTCTGGGGTATTGTTTTGCTGGCTTCTTTTGACAAGGATTGGTGCATAGGACGACTCCATCCCTGGGAATGTGTCTGTGTGTGAAATAATGAGCAGCAGTCATTGCAGAGCTTTCAAATGCTGCATACAAAAGGCAAATGTAACCTGAGATATCTCAGCCTAAACAACCAGGACTACCAAGGCTTTAAGAAGCACCTAATTCTCTCCATTAACTACGCAGGGAATAAAGAGCGAGTCTAGGGGTGAAAGACTGCTTTCCTCAGTGCTGTTTCTATCTAGCTGCAAGAAGAATGTCTAAGGAGGGAGAGGGCCGAACGCTCTCCCCTCACCTTTGCTGTATGCATTGGCAAATGCCAGAAAAAGCAGATGCAATGACATTAAAATATAACAATAAAGTATTAGTAAGAGACCTTGGGAATTAAATTCATTTGTGAACTTGAAAAAATTTCCTTTTAAAGGCTTTCTGTATATCAACAGGGATTGCTGTAGAGGAGATGCTTAATTTATTTACTTGCTTTATTAAATTAGATAATTTACACAAATTATGAACCATAAATTGTCCATGGAGGAAATCAACCCAATTTCTATGAATTAGTTTATCTGTGACCTGTTTTAAGCTACCTATAGGATTTTGATGCATAATTAATTAATTAAACAGGACAACTGAGATTCTAGCTTACTCGTCTTAAGAATCACAGGTGTAGGTGTTCTTCTTATGGGCCATGGATTACTCCATGATAAACTCCTCATCTAAAAGACTGCTTGCTCTCTCAAACTATGAAATGTTCTATTTGATACCCATCGATCCAGTTGCTTATTTCTGTACTGCTGAACTCATTTCCTCTGAGGTAATAGAGTCAATCAGTTTCTCATTATTTAGGTGATCCAGCTTTGGCATTATAATTTTGATATTCAAAAATTTCTAGTCAGTCACCTTCTAACTTTGGTGTATACATCTATTTATTTCTGTATATTAACAATTTCCTTATTATTAATTTTGATGCAGTTGATACTTTATCACTAAGGAACACCTAACCATTACTCGTGAAATTGCTCTGTGTTTTGAATTATTTTTATAATGGCTTTATTACTGATACATATAAATGATCTGAGATGTAAAGTAGACGTACAGACATTTATATATAAAATTATAAACATTAAAATTCAGTTTGGTGGAAAGTTGAAATAGTTATTTGATGGTTGTTATAGCTAAAGAATAGTCAGGTATTTAAGTGTCTATATTACAATGACATTTACGAAATTATTTATAACTATTAACACGTACTCAGCAACTAGAAGAGGGACAGGTACTCAACAATAAGCAGAGAAAATAATGACATACAATATTTAGTATACAATTTTATACATATATTTATAAGCATGTGTAAGAAGTTGGTGTGAAAGAGAAAAAGGAGTCGGATGTGTCCCCATTTTTCAAAATACTTCAATTTTGCCAAGGAAGTTGTCCTGCCTCTTTTTTTTTCCTCTCCATTTAACTGTGGAATCTTTCAGCTTGGAATCCCAGAAAATCCCTTTGCGAACCTGCATTACAAGTCCTTTACTTACAGCACCTTTCATGCCACCTTTTGAGTTCCCTGGCTTTTGACAATGGAACCCTCTTGTCTTCAAGGATGTGTCTGGGATAAATTAGCACTGGAAAGATAACTTTCAAGGCAACCTTGAGATGGTGCCAGCTTACTAACTTGGGCTCTGAAGCCATCCTTTATCTGGAGCTGTACAGAATTAGTGCACTCTGAATGGAAGCTGTTTCATGGTGACTTGTGATATAAACGTGTTTTTGTTTAAGCACTTTGATCATGCTGTTGTCCTTAAGACACAATTCTCTGTAACTTTGGTTGTTATTGGCCGACTTGAATGTGTGGCACAGTTATAGCCAGATTGCACAGTGATTGAGAAGCTCCTTTACCACTGTGTCCTGTGAAAGGAAACCCCTTCTTTTGTTCTAGCAAGTAGCATCCTCATGACTGCAATGTTCTGGGGGTTGAGCTTTGCCCTAGCCTGACATGATCCCAGGATGAAGGGTGTTACAGCAGACATTACCTACTGAGGTTCTGCCTACACGGCTGGCCTTTGCTGCTCGACTGCAAGCATTTATTGACTTTATCTGACAACCTGATGTTCATGCTTTGCCCTTCTGACTGCTAAGATACTGCTTGTGAATTTAATGTGGGCGGTGAGGCTGCTGCTGGAACCAGAAATGTGGTGGAAAATACAGCTGCAGCATGAAAAACTAGAAAATCAAGGAGGTAGTGACAACAGTCCAGGCACAAGACAAGCCAGCTTCTGGAAAAGGTCAGTGCACTGCATACAGTAGAGGAAGAAACCTTGGGCTAATGAACTCCCATAAATTAACTTTTGGCACTCCATTCCCTCTTGGGACTTTATACACTGTAATGCTAGCAAAATGCAGACAGAATCTTCAGTTCATAGTCTGTTTGTTTAAAAAAAAAAAAAAAGGTTGAACAGAGAAAAAGGCTATCTGGAGTGCATAAAAGGGGAGACAATGACTGCCGAAGAATTCTTTCTTCTGTCTCACTTCTCTCTTGTGTGTTGGAAATTTCATCCCAGTAAATGATATTTTCTTGTCATAGGTTTCACTTTAATGCCAACCCCCCTGAAGACAGGCTCTATGGACAACAACCTGATAGAGTGCCTTCAGCAAAAAAAGGACACCATTCCCAGATAAACTCTGCTCCACTGCTGTTCTTCAGAGTTATCAATCTTGTATGATCATCAAAGCCTTCCCAGAGACCTCTCAGAGCAATTTCTGCCCCTGCAAAATTTCTCTTGTCTACCAGCTCTCTGGTCCAACAAAATGCAGTTGTTACCTCCCCTGGTTTTCTGCAGTTCTTACCTGCAGCAAGTAGTACCTAGGTAGTACTGCTACTAGTAGTACCAGTAAGTAGTACCTAGTAGTACCTAGTAAGTACCACCATGTACTTAGTAGTACCTAGTACCTAGGATAGAAATAACGAGCTTCATGTCTGCAAACCAACGCTCAGAGCTTGGAAGCTCTGAGTTGTTGGCACTAGTTTTAGAAGTTGAAAAGTCTCTTATTCATATTAATTCTTGCTTTTGTTGGTGAGCATAAAATGCATCGATTAGCAGACACTTCCAGAGTGCTCTTCTCCTACCTGTTCAGGAACAAGGCAAATTAAAAGTTAAATTGGACCTCATGTATTGTGTATTAATAGATCAATTCTCACCTAGTACCAGTGGAACAGAGACAGCACTCAGATTGTTTGCTAATGTATTTCTAATATAAGACAGCCCTTGAAATGCAACACTGTATTTAAAAGTGGCCTAAAAGCCATTTAGAGAAAATTTCAGATGGGATAAAAATTCTGACAAAGTGTCTATAAATATTTACACGTTTGTTAGGAAGATGAAACTTGGCACTAATTTTAACACTGTGGTAACACCAAAGAGGGCAGGATAGTTTTAGTTTATTCTGAACTTTGAGTGAACATATGGTAAGCATCAACGAGCTCCATGTCCTCTGCTGTCCTTGGAGAGCAATATACGTAGACATGAGATTTGTGATCCTGCAAGCCACTCTGCACTGACAGACTGTCACTGGCAAATTGTCACCAATGACCCAAGAGGAAATATCTTACCAAACTGCCATTCTCTCTGTGCTTTACACAGTTTCAAGAATACTGTTTGTGAGAAGGCAAGAATGACAAAACAAAACACACAGAGTAACAAATTCAGCATCATGAGACGATCAGGTATACATGTACACCATGGAGACATCTGTATCTGGGTTCCTTAGGTCAACTTTGTTTATAGTCAACAGGGAGGAACAAGCATCTACAGGCTAAACAAGGGAGTAAGAAGTGTCTCCCATTGTAAATAAGATGTGAAACATCGATTGGACAAACTATATCTGAAAATACATCCACTAACTAGGCACTTGGGACAACTAGCTTAGATGTAGATTGTACACATTGGAAAAAAAATCAGGTGAGGATGAATCCCACTGTGTCTGACTTACTGTTTTTTTGGGTATTTACCTTACAGCAATACTTATTGCTCTAGGTGCTTTTGATCAGTCACAAAAGTTATTTGCTTCTGGCCCTGTTTCTTCTGCTGAGGTAAGCATATGTATATCTTTTCTGTTTTATACACTACTTTAAGTGTATAAACATCGCACCATTCCAGTGTTGTCCTTTACTACACTAAAATGTGTCGTTTTCCTTGAGGAGAGAACTGAGCATACAGTGTAGAATTTAATTTCATTAAACTTCTAGATGTGTGTATCAGCAAAAGCTTGTTTTATAGAGCATACCTTATGCAGAGTTGAGGGTCATGAAATATGAGATGGTCTAGTGTTTTGGTAGAAATTATATAAGACATTTGTTATGTCATTATGCTGCTGAAGGAGAATAAGAGAAATCAGTTCACCTACTTGCTGTTTATCAGGTACAGAAATGCTGTACTGTTTACTGCTTTCTTGAGCTAGATATATGTTTCTATATCTTTAGAAGAGAAAAAGTGCTGAATCTTACTTCTTAGTTTCTCAAGTCAGGTGAAATGTGCGTTTGTGGCAAGCTACAAAAATATAATTAGAAGAGGCAAAACACAAGCCCTCAAGTAAGTTTAGATCCTTCTGCTAGAAAGACACACATTTTTGTTACAGTGGACAAATCTCTTTGTAGTGAAAGCAGAGTAGTTGCAAAGCAGTCGAGATGCATTCTGTTGCAATGATAGAAAGATCATGTGGCCGTATAAATATTTGTCGCATATGAGAGATCAATGCGTTTTCACCCAACAAGAAATAATTTTGTTTCATGCTGTTTATAATCAGTGTCATGCAATCTATCAATCTCAGTGTCTCCTGTTTTCCAGCACCAACTGTGTGAGGACTCCAAAGCTCAAGTCTCCAATATTTCCAAGAAGCAAGAAGCGTGGGGAGAAAATGAAGAGATCTGTCATAAACCTACACAGCTCACTCTGGTTCCTGCATTATCCTGCACTTAAACAGGGACCTTGAACTCCTGACAGTTTGGCAAAGCAATGTTCATCAGTTCTTTGCGCTGGGCAGCATTGTTTCACTAACTTGAATCACCTCAAAGTCAAGTGCCTGGACTCCCTTTCCAGTTATGAAGAGAAATCACCGCTTTCGCAGTGTGATTCATCTCTGCTAGTTCAGACATCTCGGCTCGGGCTTGCACTCTGCCCACTTGTTTCTGTGGGATCTGTGGCTAAATAAAATACATTAATGTACTCATGTATATGGGTGGCTCCTCTGCAGCCTTTCATGAAGAATAAATGTTCACCAAAAAAAAATAGACAGAGAAATTGAGAATTTTTTTTACTTGAGTGAGAGAAAAAGAACAACCTTGTGAGAAGAGACAAAAAAGAGGAGTATCAGTCTGTGTGTGTGTGAGAGAAGATGGCTAAAATGAAGAAAAAGTGGGTATTAGCTAACATACTAGAGAACAATCTCACTCTGGATCTGCTTCCAGTTAGTTTAATGGTAACACTCCTGCCTATTTCATGGAACAGGATAAAGCCAAAGGCAAAGACAGCACCGCAAATAATCATTTATCCATTAGGGAATTAAAGATCACTGTGACAGGAGTGTTTAGAAGACTGAAAAATCAGGCCAGCTTTAAACATTAAAATTTAACTTTAGTAAATTAATTAGTTAAAAGCATGCCTCTCGATAATGGCTAAATTTTATGCAATATTAATCATCATCTTTTTGTATACAAACCTGTTAGTCTTTAACACTTGTCCTGGATTAGCTGTGGGTGTGTAAAATCAAGTAACTGATGCTGTCTTTCTTTGTCCCTGTGGTGATCTTCTTGCTTGCATACTTGAGGTAAAATGATTGCACATCCCATCTGGCTATGCCATCACCATGTTACAAAACACTTAAATACTGTTGCCAGCTATACGCTTTTGGTGCTTATATTCATGATCAAGGCATTAGTACATTTAGAGTTTGTAGGGGTCACAGACCTTGGTATTAGCTACCAAGGTGTGTCTGATAGGCATCAGCAACAGTCAGGTGTTCTTACTGTGGTGACAAGAAACTACAGATGAAAGGAGAGTCAGAGCTCAAGCACAGAGATGTCCGTCTTATCACCTAAAACTACTGTCTGAGCATGTGTGTTCAAAGCAAAAGTCAGGAAAGTCACAGGAAGCAAGCTCACATATGAATGCCCTAAAGGAAGAGAGATGTTTCTGATGTACGCTAAAGTTGTTGCTTACCACAGTCCAAATGAAAACTTCGAGTCCCAACTCCTCAGCAAATCAGAGATGCCTCGGACACTCTCTATGGCGTTCTATAAAATCTCAAATCTAATCCAAAGCCTGACTTTTTATTTTGAAGAAGCTTTGAATCTTGCTTGTAGACTTAGCAACTTCTCAGTTAAGGACCATGGTCAGTAGGCAGGAGGATGATTTCCCTAGAAACTCCAGATCATCTCATTTAAGCCTTATACAGTGGTGACCTTCTCCTATTCTTACAAAGTTGGAAATACTGTAATATTACAGACTCCTTGTTAGTTCCTCTCAATCTATACTAATGTACCTGCAACCAGCTGAACACCCAGTACCAGGATTACCCAGGAACCCAGAGTCTGTCTCCTCTTCCCTTGTTCTGCTCTAGGCTGACCCAGGTGACAGCTGGGTTTACACCAATCCACAAAAACCGAATGTTAGTTTTGATCCCAGGTGCTGACACATCAAGTTCCACATCTCATGGGAATGAGAGCCAATAAATAAGGTAGGACTGTTCTTTTTAAACAGCTCATTTAAAGGACTTTTTGATGAAGTTAAGGCACTAAAGTGCTGTGTTTGTAACTACCTGATGTGCAGTGAGGCTAGATTAAGATTCTTAAGCTTTTTAACTGCTCACTACTGTGAATGGTACAAACTGACAGTCCCCCAAAAAATTTTATTTGGATCAAAGGCAATGTCTGTAGCGTATCTGAGAATGTCAGCCTTGGGCAGTTCTAACTTCTGAATTCTCTATATTTCAATGAACAGTAGCTGTAGGACTCCTTTTGTTTCATGATGCAATACTCATTTATCAGTGATTATCTTGAACTTTATCCCTTTTTGATTTTATAGAGTTAACAGCTGATGAAATCAGAATAGTGCAGTGCAGGCAGTATTGCTGAAACTTGTGTAATGATTAGCTTGACAACATATCCTTAAAGTGAATAGCAGAAATTTGGAGAGGAAGAAGTAATAATAAGTAAAGAATAATTTTGTGAAAAGAAGCTTCAGATTAGTTCTATACTTTCTCTATGATTTCTGAGTGTGGTTTGTGAAAATCTCATTTGAAACTCAGGGATAGTTCACACTTTGGGTCTTAAGACTTTAGGTACTCAGCCTAGCTTAGGAAATAGTCTCCATCTCAGTCTAAATATAAACACTCTTTAAAGAGAGAGAGACTACTTTAAGGGCTGATTTAAAGCATAAATATAATTTTCAGTGCTCTGAGATTGCATACAGGAATAGAGCTGTCTCATGGTATCTTACCTTGGCTTGTTTCCTCAGCAAGGCAGCCCTCTGGCGCATACAAAAGCAGAGCCTGTGACAGTCAACAGTACAGGTATTGCTCCCGCTGACTGGGGCTCTGCAGCGAAACTGGGTGATCTTCAGTGTGGCAATACCTTTATCTCCCCATTGTGCATACAGGGAGCTTAGGAAAAGCAGGCTTGGCTGCAAATGCTAAGTGAGTGCCTAAAAGCAGGTGGTGGGAAAGCCCTCCACCATGTTAGTTGTTGGTCAGTGATTTTCCAGAATGACAAGGTGCTTGTATCATGCCTGTTTTCTAGTATCTAATGCTTCATGCATCCCTGTACAAGTTTGAAAAGGAGTGACAATCCCTGCCGAATGAAACTGCAGCCTTTTGTAGTCACTTTACCCTCTTTTTGTAGAAAACTAGATGGTGTCCCAATCCAAAGTCCGGGAGGTTTTGATGCAATCCCAGATTAAGACCAAACGAGGTCAGATACCATACACCTGAACCAACTTTATTAACAACAATCAAACGTAAGAGTGATTTTATCAACAACAATTAAAAAAAAGCGATTGGAAAGAGTGGAATAAAGGGTAGAAATTAAGCAAGAAGTTGGGATAGAGGGGCAAGAAACAGTTACCATACAAGTTCCTGTGACACTCTGACTATCCATAGGCCTCGGACGGTGAACACACGGCTTCGCACACA
>NW_010103862.1:0-395 GCF_000699245.1 Pterocles gutturalis | reverse complement strand
CTACACGCACACGCCACAGAAACACACCCCGCAAAACACACGCACCAAAACACACGCTGTTTGGGGGTGCTTTCCTGCGGGCTTTTGTAGCTGGTCTGGAGAAAGTCTATTGGGCTGAGGGTTTCCGTGGCAGTGGCATGTCCAACACATCCGACACATCCAGCACCCCCTCTCAAGCATGCCCATGGGGTACACGCGCTTGCTGCATGCTCTCTCGTGGTGCACTGCACATGTCCCAGCACATGGTGGCAGTCCTCACACCACACCAGACTGGCTTCATGATGTAATGTCAGTGGTGGGCACGGTTCAGCTTCCAAGCAATCTTCGAGATAAATGTCCCACAGTTCAGTCTCTCACAGACGACTACATGCCTTCTTTGTCTCTGTCTATACTGC
>NW_010103861.1:0-4242 GCF_000699245.1 Pterocles gutturalis | reverse complement strand
AGGAGGAGCCCAGCTCACCAGCCGCTGCTCGGGACCTGGAACAAAGGTCTCAGCTCTGAAAGCAGCCACGAATTTTGGGTGCTTTTCTGGGTACGACACAAGCCTGGTGTCGACTGCTGGGTGTCGGGACTTTTTTAGGCAGCCAAACAGCCCCCCAAAGCCAGGGCACATTTGCAAATGTCACCATGAGACGCCCTCCCCCGGCGTGTCTCCCACCCCAGGGCTTTCTCAAGGGTCTGCCCCAGCCCTAGGGCAGCAGGAAAGTTTTTGGGGTGACATGATGAGAAAGAGAGGATGGAAGAGGAGTGGAAAGCAGCCCCAGACAGGAGTGGGGGGGTGCTGGTTTGCCAGTCCCCAGCACATCCCCATCACGGCAGAGCCGCACAGCCTCCCCTTCACCCTCGATTCCCTGCGCTGCTCCTCCCTCGGCATCCTTTGCTCAACCCCACAGCTCTTGTGTTGCCTATGCAAACCAGGGCTCATCGAGCCTGACCTTTTATGGGTGTTTTGAAGGTAAGGTGCAATGGGGAAAAACCCCTGAGGAGCTCTCAGTGCCATTGCAGCTTGTTTTTACCAAAAAGGGGTAACTTGCAATGCTGGTGTTTTTTTCACGTGCTGCATTAAAACTGGTCCGAGACCTGTCAAGCTCATCCCCCCGGGCACGCGGCACGTCACAGCGAGAGCCCAGACCTCCGCCTAAAGGCAACGCGGGCTCCTCCAAGAAGGCAAAATCCCCGCCACCCGCTCTGCTGAGCTGTGATCCGCCCTGCTCAGCACGGCTTTTCTGTGCTAAAATAAGACTAAAATCCCAGTCCTTGCTCCAGCAACACCCTCCTGTAGCGGGTACATTAGTGAGACACTGGGCACGGGTTTTGTGGCCTCAGCTCTGGCCAGGAGTCGTAGCATCGCTGCTAACTGCTCGGCCAGTGCCTGGCAATTAGCTTCCACGTGTGGGTTTGGAGCAGAAGCCACCACATCACCTTCTGTTCCTGCTCCCAGCAGCCCTCTCCCACCCTAGCCCAGTATCTTTCCATGGGAAAGAGGAGTAGAGCCGTGCGCTAGCTTCATCCCAGTGCCCCCGATCACCCGCCAGCTTCCCAAAACCCAGCAGTATTCCAGATTCCAGGCCAGCCTGGTGTGCCTCAGCCTCTCAGATCCCTCAAAAAATCCCCAGGAGGCTGCACGGACCCCACAGAGGAAGCTCCGAGCGTGCCGGTGTCATGCACCAGCTCCTGCTCAGCTACCGGTTTCGGGGTGACGAAACCAGCCACGCTCCTGTTGACATTTCCTTCCCAGGTGTTGCAAGAGCTCTGTCTTAGACACCTCCCCAGGGAACATCGTCCCACCAACTTCAAGCTCAGGATTAAACAGACGGAGGAGGGGAAGGAACCATGTTCCAGGCCACGGGACCCGCCAGCCCACCCCCGACTCATGTACGTAGCATCCTCTGCGGTTTGTATGAGAATTTCAGCCCAGGTTTTGTTCTCAGGGCCGGAAGGTTGTGTGCAGAAGCTGTATTCTGGATCTGACGTTTTGGGGTGATCAAAGGCACAGCCGCTGCTGCTCAGACAACAGAACCGGGGTCAGGAATGTTCCAGCAGAAGGTGCTGTTTGCTGAGCACATCGCAACGTCCAGGCTCGGGTCCGTCCAGAGCCGCTCACCCTGCTCCCCTCTCGAGTTGCCGTCTGTTTGTTTGTGTTTCCATGGCTTTCTGCGATCACAATGGAGAGCAAGCAAGCTGCTTAGGAGCAGAGTGATTGGAGATGGAAAAACATAAAGGTTCAAGAACATCTCCTGCTGGGACAGGATATGGCCCTTCCCCGAGGGAGGATATATCAGATATGAAATAGATAGTGTGTGCCTGAGCCGAGCCAGAAGGCTGCCGAGAAGTGACGAGCAACGGCGGATTGCCCGGAGCCTTGGGAACGGATGTGCTCCCACTCCAAAGAGGCAGCGCTTTCCTTCGCGCTGCTCAGCTGAGCCTGGAAACAGTAAAACACTGAACCCTAACCCCGGGGGAGCACCTGCGGTTGTTTTACCAGTGTCGAGGGACGCAACTGGTTTTACACGGCCCGAGCGTCCTCGCTGCCCGTGTCCCTCTGTTGACTTTGGCTCATCCTTCCAGCCGCGGGGGAGGCAGAGGAAAATCACGTCCCTAACCTCAGTCCACGAGAGCAGCTGGGAACCATCTGAAGAGGCAGCTCAGCAAAGTGAGAGTTTCCTGTGCGTCTCTTAGACAAACCGTTTCCAAACATACAGAGGAGAAACGATGGGGAAGGACCACGCGGGAGGAGCGGGGATGGAAGATCAGGGGCAGGCAGATGGGGCAGCGCAGAGCTAAAGCTGCAGCACGAGGACGGAGGAGGTGGCAGGGGGGTGATGCTCTGGGGTCACGCTGCCCCAGCCTTGGGAAGAAACAGCACCAAGGGATGTCATAAAGCAGTCCTGGCTGGTCCACACTTGCTAAAATACGTTTGTCCCTTTGATTCTGACTGTTGGAAAGAAGAAAGGAGCATTTTCACCAGCGCAAAGGCAGGATAAAACACTTGCAGGTGGCTGACCCCATGGGTGGCTGCACAGCCAGCGCAGGGAGGGTGCGGGACCACGGGGCAGGAGAAGGGGACGAGCAGGAGGTGGTTTGGGAGGAGATGAGTTGTTGCAGCTGCAGATGGGAGAGCACGCAGAGACCCCGCTCTGAGACCTGGGGACAGAGGTACAGGCACCGCCGTGTTGGGATGTCTCTGCCCCATCGCTCCTCTCGCAGCTGCAGGGTCCAGAGCAGCACCCGCCCCCAACATGCTGCAGAAGGCAACGGAGCATCTTCAACGCGGACTGTGCCCTGCTGTCCCTCTGCCTGCAGGGACTCAGAAGGTTTTTCGATCTCACTACAGCGCAGGCGTTTCCTGTGCAGCGCAGCAGCGTGATGGGCTGATAACGGGGCTAGCAGAGGAACTCAGAAACAAAACATCCGCTGATGTGCTCAACCAGCACAAGGTGCTCCACGAGAGCGAGGGGTACCCCCATTACGCCCTGGGGGAACTGGCGGTCTGTCACCATCCGACTGCAGGCAAGGACTCACCCAGGCAGCACTGCCAGAGCCCTGGGAGAGAGAAGGGTTAATTATCCCTCTCCAGCCCTTGGGGTAAATGGTTGTTGGCCAGAAGGAGCGGGAGCAGCATCTCCCACCAAAGCAGAGCTGCTGGCAGGCGAGCAGCACCGATGTGCCGGTGCAGGTCACGGAGGGGGTTTACCAGGGGCTTGTGCTGCAGCTGCTCGGCAAAGCCCGTTCCCTCTGCCCATCAGAGTCCCCAAGGGACACAGTCCCCAGCTGTCCCCAAGGATAGGGCTCCCCAGTAGCCAAGGACAGCGATCGATGCCTGCTGGGAGCAAGGGAGGGCTGTCACCCCAGGCTGCGCCCTGCAGTGTCCATGCTGTGACACCTCCTGGCTCTGCGCTTGGGTGCTGCCACCACAAAAAAGGTCTGCTGTACCTTGGATGTGGAAAAAGCAAAGCCACGACAGGCTCCTGCGTCCAAGACGTAGCACTGACTGAGAGCTGGCTGCTCTGCCCCACGGCCCCGGGCGAGTCCCACAGCCTCCTACTGCTGAGCTCCTCCTCTGCAATATGTAAATGGTTTTTCCTCTTTTTCTATTTTCCTCTCTTCCTTCTCTCTTTGGGAAAAGCATCACAGCGCAGGAAGTAACTCGCACAGAAGGAGGTCACGGCCTCTGGGCAAGGGAGTTCAGGGATGGTCGCCACGTGCATGCCCCAGGGTCCTGCAGCTCAGCCGCCCATACAAACCCTCTGCTGCTCCTCCTTAGGCACAACTCAGTGCCGGGCTGGTTGGTCCAGGCTCTCATTTTCATTTCTTTTCTCCTTAGGAGGCAAAGAACAGCTCAGGAGGCAGCACGGTGCAGCGTTCCAAGGTACCTGCAGCTTTCCTGCATCCCACCGATTCATGGCGAGGGGGGAAGGACCGAAAACCCGAGGCTCAGCATCAGCCGGGGGGTACAGGGAGGGCGAGGGGAGACGGGGCTGCTTCACGCCGTCCAACGCTCCAAAAAACAGCAGCATAGATATTAGGGAAGAGGTACAGGATCTCCCAAACCCCTTCCTCACCCTCTCTCCCTTTGGTCTCCCCTTGCCCAGTCCTTCAGCCTGAAGGCGCAGGTGAAGGAGATGTGCACCGCCTGCCAGAAAACTGTCTACCCCATGGAGCGGCTGGTGGCGGATAAATTCGT
>NW_010103860.1:0-457 GCF_000699245.1 Pterocles gutturalis | reverse complement strand
GGATTACTCAGAATAATTGAGTAAATGCCAGAGAAAATAACTTTGGCTGCTTGTTATAGTTGATTTTCATAGGAAACAACTTCATCCCTGTATACCTGAAGCATGCCAAAATAATTAAGATCAGAGTACTGAATATTGCTGAATTCTGAACCTCAATCATTAAATGCTTTTCCAAGTAAACAAATAAGCTATTTGTTTACTTTGCATATTATATGCTGTTGTAAGACCTCTGTGCTGATTCTCTGAAGGGAGGGGGTGATTTAGATAGCTGGTCATGAGTGTGTGTGTGTGTATATATACACATACACACAAACTGCAGTTCTGCTAATTCCAGTTAATCTAAAGGATTTTTAAGTCTTGAAGATTGTGTTACCTTATGGATGAGGCACCTGAGGCCCCTGGGTATAATTTGGAAATAGCTTAATCAATTTTTCCCCCCATTTTCTTTCAGAACCGA
>NW_010103859.1:15337-18055 GCF_000699245.1 Pterocles gutturalis | reverse complement strand
CTTTGCTGCTGTTTGCAAAGCAGAGGAGGTTGGTTTGTAGCGGATCCAGTTTTACTCTGTGTAACGGTGGGAGTTGCTTTGTTTTGCCTGGGTGAAATATTTTGTCGGCTTTTGCTTGTGCTGTACGGTCGGGCTGTGTAAATGATTATATCAGTGAGTGTGGGTCACATCTAAGTGACTGTCTGACCCCTAGGTTCTTCACTGAAGAAGGTCTCGAGTCAATTTTTCATAGTTCAGGAGAAGTTGATTCGTTTTATTAGATGTTAATATACTTAAAGTAGCTGACTGACTGGGAAAGCTGGCGCTGTGTGGTGTCAGAGGGCACTTCTCTGACAGGTTTCATCTCAGGGAACTTGTTTCTAGGTGAGTTCTGTGGAAAACAGTGTCGAGCTGATGCTGTTCAACCTTCTTGGCAGGGGATGGAAGAGCAAAGGTAGATTTTTTTTAAAAAAAAACAAAAACCTGGCACACCCCGAAACTAACCTCCCCAAGACCTGTGGAGACCAGTGGCTGATGCAAAAATGTGTGGTAAATATCAAAGGTAGATGGCACTTTAGATACTTTTGAAACTTAAATTCATTCAAATGCATTTTAACAGTGTCAAATCAAGATGTGAAACATGCCACCTGCATCCGTGCAGTGAGGCTGTATCTTGAAAAGCAGTTATCCTGGAAAAGAGTCTTTGTAAAGGAGCAGGAAGGTGTGTTGTTTTGTTTGTCGCTGTTAAGGGTAGAACTGGAATATGACACACAGTTTTGATGTTTTTGTGGGTGGGAGGAAACCAGAAAACCTGCAGTGAAGGTGTTTGATGGTCACTCACGCTCAGGGTCAGGATGTTTATTTCATTCAAAACAAATAAAAATAATTAAGCTGATAATTCCTGAGTATATAGCTTTGGTAGGAAGAGAGCACTTAAGTATTTCTTAATTAGCTTTTACAGCTAGTTCAGGAAGACTTCTGAAGAATTGATAATTGGAAGCTAAAGCTATAAATGAGAAATAAAGCATGTCTTTAAAAGTGAAGATAGCATGATGAGAGTGGGCTCTACGGCTCTCAAGAAAGTTGAGAGGCAACTATGGCAGATATATGTTAATTATTCTGAGCTGCTGGGCTAATCTACCTTTTGCAAGATTCACAGGGTAGGATGGTGCAGACAGGAGTAATCTTTGGCAGTGGAGACTCACTGCTCTCCACTGGTTTTGTATCGTGGCTGACACCCAAACGAGCCCCCTCAGAAGTGATATGTCTCTGCTGGGTTTGGAACCATCTGCTTGGGAAGTGGTGACCGTCTGAAGGTCTGGTCTTGGTGGGGAGGCAGCTGTGAACTGCATGGCGTGTCGTGAGTGGGAAACTGGAGGAGATTACAGTTTGTTATGGCTTTGTGTTTTACAGGCCTTGGAAACCGGTATCAAAGACCTCTCTTTTGAATAGTTGGAGTTTTCTGGTAGTTGATAATTTATAGCAAATGCACTAACATGCATCATTTTGGTTGTAGCTCTTAATTAAATCTGCCTGGAAAATATGAGGACTGAAAATCTGAAAACTAAAAACCTGACTTACATCCTCTTTTTCAGTCAAGACAGACATGGGGAGGGGCAAAAACCTCACCAAATCTCAAGTAGCTACTGGTGATGTAACTGCTGTTTTTTTTCCCACGTCAGTCTTTTTACCGGTTTTATTTATTCTCCCAACGAATAAACATGCAGGTCAGACTAAATGGTTGTTCGTGTTCCATGTTCAGCTGCCGAGAAGGCATTAAAGGCCAGCTAGAAGATGTTGGTGCTTAGTGCCTAAAGGTAGAAACTGCAGAAATTTGCATATTTTAGAAAACATTTAGAAGCTGTCAAACAATTTGGTCTCTCTTCCATTTTATCCATGTAGCTATGTTGGGTAGTTCTACTGATGTGGGCAGAAATCTTGTTGTAGATGAGGTTATGCTGGGAGGTATTAGTCATGTTACAGTGACAAAAGAACCTCTTTGCTGGTGGAGCCATGCCACCCAGTGGAAATGCAGCACAGCCTGTTGCATCTAGAAAGCATTTTTCTGTATTTGGAAGGTGATTTTGGAGACAGGAACTAAATCTGGCACATCAAGTGTTCAAAAAATGTCATACAACTCAAAAAAAAAAAAAGGCAGTTGATGCTTAGTTTTGGATGGCTTTAGCAAAAGAAAGAAAAAATGTTCTGGACAGCTCTTTCTAAGGAGAGCCCCTAAGGACTGGTGATGGATAAAAGCCAGGGAACGCAAGAGCATGGGAAAAAATGCTACTACAAAAATGCTACTACATCCATCAGATTCAGTTGGGCTGGGAGTGATCAGGGAGAGTTTAGAGCTTAAAAAAACACCGCAGAGCTGTTGCATTGTAGAAGCTGATGGATTTATTGTGCCACATGTGGAACCACGTTCCCAGAAATGGGGTTTTCACAAACCTCTCTGAAAATCACCACTGAACGCTGTTGGCAGAATTAACATACCATTGCTGTGTCAGGGTGCTTCGCAGCCTTCTCCAGCCGGCCACCTGGAGCCCGGCAGGCTTGCTTGTCTCACCTACCTGCTGTTAATTCTCAGGAGTAGTTTGTGGGTGTCCAACAGGCCTTGGGCTGTGCTGTGAAGATTTTACTGCGTATAGTTTCTGGGTACGTGCTGTGGAAGTCCTTCATGCTCCCCCATCACTCTTCAGGATAAAGGATGAGAGGGATTCTGCTCCTAGATGCTTT
>NW_010103859.1:0-15306 GCF_000699245.1 Pterocles gutturalis | reverse complement strand
TCCAGGAGAAAGGTTTGAAGGGATTCTGCTCCTAGATGGTTTCCCCCCCCCCCTAGGTAATCTCTTTTCCCCTCACTTTATTTTTGCATTTCTGGCCATATGTGTTCTCAGAGGTGGCTGAGAAGCAGTGCCCTGACCAGCCGCTGTGGAGCTGGCGGCTCTGTGCTTCTGGAGAGCGAGGGAGGTTTTCTGGGGCGGAACAAAGGAAATCTTATCTTACAGCACAGTGGATGTGAGCAGGACTTGCGTTTGAATGCTGCCAGTTCCTAGTCTTTCTGCTCCCTACCAAATTACTTAAACTCCTGAACGCTCCTTCTTCCAACTCACTCTTTCTTCCCCCCAGTTGCAGGATAAGAATAATTTGAAGTGGGGTTTAAACGTGGAGAAACGGCCATCTATGACACAACTCAGCTTTTCTCTGCTCGTATCAGCACTTGTGCAGCACTCTTCTAGGAAAGCTTCAAGAGAAAATGAGAGTCCATTTGTTGATTCTACTGACTCTAAAAATCTAGGCAAGGCTAGATTCATCACTTTTGTTTATAATCTTGAGCCCACCCATGACCAGTGGGACTTTAAAATGGAGTTACTTGGAGGTCTTCTGTCTGACAGTCTCTGAGTACAATTTTTGAGCATATCGGTGCAACACTTTTACAAATATAATCGATATTTCTGTAAGGTTTTGATTGAAATTTTTGTTTTGAAACAACTTGAATGGAGTATAGATTCTGGATTTGACTACAAACTAGTTCATATGTTGTCTGAATGTGTCTAACAGTAATTTCAGTTTCTTTTATATTAAATGAAGGTTGCAATACCCAGATGAAATATATGTTTAAAAAATGTCCCTGAAGTAGGCCATCCTGTCTGCAAGAGGATCCTTGACATGCTTGGCATTGACTCAGTTATGCCAAATGTTGCCAACAAATGTTGCTGTAGTCTGCTTGCCAAAGTGAAAAAGCCGCTAAAACTCATTATAAGCTATGCTTAACTATGCTTTTTTTTTTTTTCATAGGTCATGCAACAGAATTCTTTCCTTAGTTTTCAGGGCACAGAAATATTTGGAAATTATCTGCTAACAAATATTGGGGAGATTTGTTGATATTTTGAAAGCAGGCCTGTTTCAACTCTATTTATCCACTTCAGTTCACTACTCTCTGTAACTTTTGTGACAGATCATGGGATTTTCTTCTGAGTTCTCCTTTAGGTCTGTTTCTTGTCTTCCTTCTCTCCCTTGCAGCATATGTTTCAACTTCTTCTGTGGGCTTTTTTCAGTCTCTTGCAGATCTGTTTTTCAGTTGGTCTTATCCCATTTCTCTGCCTAAAGAAAGGATTATTCTCTTGGCCTGTTCTGTATTGCTTTTTGCTAACCTGTTTTTTTTTCTGTGGGTTTTTCTTTTGCTTCTGAATACGTTTACATGCACACTTATATAAAAGCTTATTTTTGTACTTGTCTCTATGTTAATGATTCATTTCCTTTATTTTGTGGGTTATATCGAATAGGTGCTGTGTCTGTATGGGTAAATAGAACTACCGTGCCACTGAAAAGCACATACCAACTTCTTATTGTTGAGCATGGTTCACTGCAAAAACCAGTGAACTCTTTTACCATAAGAGGTATCTATTGGAGAGAAATTGAGCTTTTTCTGGCATGTGTCTCTGAACACCTGAGCTGTTCATAACAGGAGCAGAAACCACTCTCCTGATGTGGTTCAGGTGGTTTCTCAACTTTAAACAAATAGTCATGGGTCTGAACAGCATATGTCACCTGGTACCAAGATTCAGGTCTGTGTAGTTTCTTGAAGGAACTGCTGCTGCTCTAAACTGATGTTGCAGCTTTAACAAACCTTTGGATTTGTGCAATTAGCCACTGATTTCCACCAGTGCACTAACTTTGCAGATATGTATTTCTTAAAAGGTTTGTTTAAATCATTAGGTGTCTCTTGGGAAGTTCAGTGTGTTTCCACGGGGGTCTGGGTTGCTTGGTGTGGTCGTAAATAACTCGGAAATGACATGAGTACTGTCTTGGTGGTTTGAAGCCATTCAGGAAGGTAAGGATTAGGTAATGAAATGGCAGATGTAATTCAATGTTGATAAATCTGATGCAATTCAGAGTAGATAAATGTAGACTGGTGCATATAATTTCAGATATAAAATGATGGGCTGACCCTTAACACCGAGGAATGGAACACTGCCACAAAAGTGTCAGTTCTGTAGTGATCAAAAAGCAGATGAAACATTAAGAAGTGTTAGGAAGGAAATAGAGGACAAACCAGAACATAATTATGAAACTGTATAAATCAATGGTTATCCCACATCTTGAATTCTGTGTGATTCTTTCTTGTCAGTCATCGCAAAAGATACAAAAGAATTGGAACAGCCTCAAAGAGAGGCAGTGAGAATAATCAAAGGTATGGAGTGGCTGCTGCACAAGGGTCAGTGAAAAAAGCTAGAGCTCAGCCTGGAGAAGGAATAGCTGAAAGAAAATGGTAAAATTCTGTAGGATAACAAGCAGCATGGGCAGGGTGGGTAAGAATAGACTTAATGATTTTCTTGTCTGCAACAACAAAGGACCACCAACTGAAGCTAGTAAGATCCAGGTTTAGAACAAAAAAGAAGGGGCCTCTGTGTAAAAAATAGCAGCCCCGTGGAGTTCCTTGCCAATGGATGTTGTAGGTACAAGTGAAGGAACTAGACTTGTCTGTGGAAAATAAATTCTCTGAGGGCTGTCATTCCATAGAAATTGCCTACAACTTTGGAAGACTCTGAGCTTGGAATCATTGAAGTATTGGGGTGAATGTCATCCCCAATCTTGTTCTTCCCTGCTGTCATTGCTGCAGATAAAATGGGATGCTGAGCTGAATGGCCTCTTGTTCTGATCCAGTACCGTCTTAAGATTAGGAAATGGTGTAGATGGTAATAAACTTACAGTACAGTTTCGGAGAAGACTCTAGTTTATATGCGTGTTATTTATAATGTATAACCTAATGGAGTTTATAAACCTATTTGTCACAGGCTATCTGTGCAAAGCTCCGTACCTGAGACCAGTCTCTGTGTTAAAAGTCAGGTCTTCACCATCAACAAGGAAAAACAAGGATTGTTTTTTGTGGGAGTCAGCCTGGCAGTAGGAGCAGGTTGCCCAGAGAAGCTGTGGATGTCCCATCCCTGGAGGGGTTCAAGGCCAGGCTGGATGAGGCTTTGGGCAACCTGGGCTGGTGGGAGGTGTCCCTGCCCATGGCAGGGGGTGGAACTCGATGATCTTTAAGGTCTTTTCCAACCCAAACCATTCTGTGATTTGTACTCTTGATTTATATCTTCCATTTTTCCTCCTTTTGTGTTCCTCTCTATCTCCTATGCTCTCCCCTAAAACCCTTCTGGCTGCGCTGGGGCTTGTCCACCTATTTCACCTGCTCTTGGTCATCCTTCTAAGAGTTCTCCACTTCTGCTCAGTATTTGTTATCAGTCAAACTAAATGTAATTTCAGCTGCAGTTTTGTAAGGCTAATAAAGATGGACAAAGCCAGTCAGTTTCATTGTGGTGAAGCTCTGGAAAGCTGTGGTGTAGCAGTTGCCTTCATGAAAAGGAGTGATAATCATGTTTTGCTTTAGATCTATTAACTTCACCTGCAAGCAGCCTGCCATAACTTTTCCAAGTCCCAGTTTAGAAAAGACCTTGAATACTTTACAGGCATCACTGTCTGGGTAGGCTGCCAGCTCGGTATGAATATTTGAAGTATTTTTTTCTTAGTGTAATGTGACCCATTTATATTATGTGTTGGTCCTGTCTGAGGTGAGACGGGTAGAGGCTGAAGACTTTGCTCCTTGTGAAAACTTTATCAAGAGGAAAGTATTTGGGTAGCACATACCTGTATGGGTCAGGGTCCTTAAAGCCACGGCTAAAAAGCGCTGCCAGTTCAACACTTACTGTGATTTGAATGAGACAAATGTAGAGTTTGTCTCATGAACTCTTGCTTGAAATACTTTTATTATTTTCAACAAATTTCACTTTATCTTACCTTACTTTTCAGCAAAATGTCTGGAACTGATGATTTTTCGGTAAGTAACAGTTTTTCTTTCCTGAAGATCAGCCAGTTGTGTTACTTCATTCTAAAAGTTGACATATTTTTTTCAAGAAGAAGGGGAGCTTACAGTTGAGAGGCGTTTTCCTCTGTGTTGTGGTGTTTTCCTTTTGGGCAGATGTAGCAATCTGTGGACTGAACATATGAAGCTGCTAGGTGCCTTGTGGGTTCTCTTCTGCTGTGATATTAACAACGGAGTTGTGTTTTAGTAGCTTCAGTATAGCTGTAATAGAAATCCATGAAAAAACATTTTCTTTTTGTATTTGCTCTGAAATTGCTTATTGCTACGTGTGGTAGGTCGCCTTTTATCTTTGGTTTTTCTAACCACAGCATGTCAGAATGCCTCTTCTACCTTAATGATAGAAGCTGCATAAAAATGAATGTAATCATCTCTGTGCAGCAACAAAGAGCTCTCTTCCTCCCATTTTGGCAACTGAAACATGTACATGTAGTGGGTGAATATCTGCAACTAGGAAGTCCAGTAGACATTTTACATTCTCACCGGTGCTTTATCTTTTAGTTGGCAGATGCTTTACCAGATCAGTCGCCTGCTAAAGCTTCCAAAGTGAGCACTACAAAACCTGGTCAGCAGCCTGGTCAGCCACCGCAGGCTTGGCCAGCTTCGAATCCTTGGAACAACCCAAGCGCTCCCCCTGCGGCCCCAACCGGACTGCCACCAAACACGTCCGCTTCCAGCGTGCCATTCGGACCTCCGCCAACAGGAATGTATCCTTCAATGCCCCCTGGACCGCCTGCTCCATTTCCTCCTCCTCCTACTGGACCCTCTTGCCCTCCTCCTGGTGGTCCATATCCACCCCCAACTGTGCCAGGTCCAGTCCCACCAGGGCAATATCCTCCACCAAATATGCCCTTTCCAGAGCTTCCAAGACCTTATGGTGGTCCAACAGAGCCAGCTGCACCTCCTGCTCCGGTTGGGCCATGGGGATCCATGCCCTCTGGAGCATGGGGACCAACAATGGGCGGGCAGTATCCTGCACCCAGCATGCCATATCCACCCCCAGGGCCATATTCCGCTCCTACCCAGACTCCAGGGGCTGCTCCAACAGTACCATGGGGTACGGTCCCACCTGGAACATGGGGACCTTCACCGCCAGGTCCATTTCCTCCACCCACAGGATCATATCCAGCTCCAGGACTGTATCCTACGCCCCCTAATCCTTTTCAAGTGCCATCTGGTCCTGCTGGTGCTCCATCAATGCCTGGTGGTCCCCATGTGAGTATTTAATTTTTGGACTTGAATTACTCTAAAATGTTATTTTTAGGCATGGAAATTCGGTAGCATAAGACTTATTAGTGCAGATAAAGAATTTCAGCACTGTTGTCTTCTTTCTGTAGTCAGTGGAATAATAACCAACAACTTCTTAAGTGCTTAACTAAATATACTAGAATGGTTAAATTATATCAAGTGAGAGTGTGTCTAAGCATTGCATTATAGTGGTCAGCCACTACTTGGAATGCCTTCTCTAAAAGGCAAAAAGGGGGGAAAAGCCTTGTAATTATTTCCGAAAGAGAAAATATTCTAGTCTCTGTAATCTAGAGAGATTGCTTCTAGGGCACATAGGGAGGGAATAACAAATTATAAGGTTTAATCTATTTTTAATTAATGAAGAATTTTTGTAACTCTGAATTAACTGCTTTTTGAAAAGCCTGTATTGACCATGATTTATTGTCTCTTGCAGCCTTACCGTTGAATACATTCTGGGCAACAAAATACTGTAGCTTTCCACCTTCATCCACTACTTACAGAGATTTTTACAGTTTTTGTTTCAGTAATGTTTGGGGCTGTGAAGAATACTTGTCTCTTGTATGTGCATTTGAGGTATGAAGGAGCAGTTTGCATAAATTTACCTTGCTCGTATGCTGACATAATTGTTTGGTTTAATAAAATTAATTACGAAGAGCAGAAATAAAACTAACATCTGTGGTTCTTACGTTGGCAAGTATTTCTTGGAAAAATGGGAGTTGCCAAGTAAGGATTGTGAAGAATCAGGCCCAAGGACTTAAAAAAGAAAAAAGTTAGTTCTTAAATTTCTGTGAATGCTTTAAGTCTTTTTGCCAGACTTGTGCTGGTCACTGAATGGATGGATAGTCATATTTTGTCTATTTTCAGGTTATTCTAAAATGTCAATAAAAAGTGTTTCAAGATTTTTGTCAAGAAATCTAATTTTTGAACGTGCTACAGTAATTCAAACTAAAGAGAGAGAGAGAGTGTGTGAACTCGAAGGTTTTCTCAGCATTTTGTATATACTCAAAACAAGTGCTCGGTCTGGGACTACGGAAGAGAAGATAACGCATTTGAAATACTCAGTCTGACTTGTCAGCACACTGTTCGTGTTCACAAACAGGCATTTATGTGCAAATTAAATAACCTGGATGTGCAGTTAACTTTGAATCAACAAATGTGAGTTTTATGCATGCACATGAGGATGTAATTTTGCCAGTTCTCATTCTGTGGTGGTTGGAAGTTTGGCTTGGTCTATGTAAAGAGAAACTGATTCCCACTTAGGTAAGGTACTTCCCTGTTTCTAACCTGGGTTCTAGTCATTTACAATTTGACTTTGCTGCTGGGTTGTATAAACTCCGCAGACTTTTTCAGAGTCCCTGGAAACTGAACTTGAGCTCAAAAGATCAAAAAAACCACAACCCAACCTGCCAATTCCCTTCCTGGCAGTTTTTGGCATGGCATTTATTTCTGTCGTCTACAGAGACCCTCTGTATCATCCTTATTGCCACGGTTGAGAGCGAGGAGGTCCTGCTGGGGCTCAGATGAATATTGTGAAGGGGAGAAGTCCTCTGTTCTCAGCTCGGTGTCTGCATACCTCACTGAGTAAGTGTAATTTGGGAGTAATTGAATGTCTAGAAGCCTGTGCGCTGCTGTGTAGCTGTCCCTCCTCAGGAGGGGCACTGCAGTAAGTTTTTCGTATTCTTGCCATATCTGTGCAAAGAGCATGCAAGGGGTTTGCTGCAATGCTGGCTTGGCGTCACCAAGACACGCAGCCATGTGTCAGTGAGGAGTTTGACACTTTTTGTGATACTTCACAGCCTAGACTTGGACCATGGACAGTTTGTTTCATCCCCAGCTGGGGATATCCTAAGTTAGCCTCTGTAGGTAGAATTAGAAACAAATTTTGCTTAACATGGTAGCTCATTAGGGAGTCTTTGTATCATGGAACTGTGAAAGCAAGTGAATTCTCTTCCAGTACCTTATCGTGGCTTCCTGCATGCGTGTGACGGACTTCTTAAAAACAAATGGGGTGACCTGGTGGTGGTGCTTGTTAGTAGTCTGAGCCTTTATGGCAAAGTCTGCAATTTTATTTTTTTTTCAGAAGAAAGCAGTCAGCTTAGCTGTGGCTGTTTTAACCTAATGTCATGAAAACTAGCAAAGGTACATATATATTTTTTTGTTTCAGGAAGATGATACTGGAGCTGAACAAAAATACTTCACATTTCAGCTTAAAACCTACCCTCTGTAATCCTAGAAATAGTAACCAAAAGTGCAAGTCTTCACTAACCTTAAACAAGCCCCAATTGACCCCCTGGACCCCCAGCAACACACTTGGCTTAGATTTTGGCAAGACTGATTCAAAATAAACATAGAAGAACATTGACTACATTTACTCAAGTGCTTTTTTTGATACCTGCAGCCTTAGATTTTAAATCGATGTAATGAAAAAAACCATTTATTCCAATGAATTGATCATGCAGTAGCAGCCCTCCAGTTTGAGATCGTACTGGCCTTTGCGGGAAATGGGAGGAGGTAGGAAAGGATGAAGCAAACGTAGCAAGTAATGATTTTTGGAAAGGGGATTTGGAAAAGTAACTAGACTTCAGGTTCTTCCTGAAATAGGCAGGATTTATTACTGGAACATTTAGGCTACAATTCAGTATATATGGGATGTTTTTCAATGTATATTCGTATTTCTTGAGGTCATGAAAACTGTTTCATAACCCCTTTGTTTTTGTGAGCAGAGTTCTTTGCATAGCAGTGGAAAGGGTATACCTGTTAATCTCTTGTGTAAAAACTCCAGTTGTCACTATATACCGTGTAGTAACTTTATCACATGTTATGTCAAGTGTGAGCAACTTCTGGCCTGAAGCTTTTGCAATGGAATTTGTACATTTCTATGCATCGTTTGAGTTCAGTTGCTGAGAAGTTCGTTTTGACTTGTGCTTTGAGATTGACATACCGCATTTGTTTACAATATGAAATATAAGCAATCACATCTTTAAAGTATAGATTATCACCTGCTGCTGTATTTTCTTTAGATGAAACAAATATTGCTGTATGATAGTGAGAAGCTATAAATACAGGATTTGATATTTTTTTGAAAATGCTGTCACTTTTGTATAAGATTAGACATTAAACGTATTTTCAAGACTGTCGTGTTCACTGTTTTTCAATTACTGCTTTTGACATGCTTGTGTAGACTTTTGCCTTGAATGAATAGTAAAAATAGGACAAAGACTGAATATAAAATCAGAATTATTTGACTTCTGTGAGTGTTTTTCCTCTTCCTTTTGTGATCTTTGCAGCCTGTGCGTGAGGCGTGCCAAGTGTGGATGTGACCATTGCTAGCTTGTAGCACATCAGCCTCAGATATTGCCTGTTCACAAACCACCTCGTTAATTAACGGGAAAAAAACTGATCTTGCTTGTTCTAGAGGAGGCATGGGACTTACATTTTTTTACCTGTGAAGAGTGTTTTGTTTTTTGTATTTTTTTTTTCCTTGCTCTGAACAATTCCTATGCTAGATTGATACATGGGGATGTGGTAAGTGACCCACAAGCCAATATTTATGCACTTCTCAGACATTTGATGGGATAGAAAAACTCTGGGGCTTGGCAGCGGTGTGAACTGCAAACTTTGGGCATCACTTGTCGCTACACTTCCATTCTTTGCTTGTGCCTTGCAGGGCAGCTCACACTGAGCTGGCCAGTGCTGATGCCTTTGTTCACACCTTCACCCTTTCAGGAAAGCAAAAATGCCAGCAGCACACAGTAAAGAGTGGGAACAAAAGTATTTATCCACTTCAGGGCTTAGAAAACAAGCTGCTCTTAGATCGTGCACCAAATGATGTTCACACCAAACAGTGTTCAGCTATGGGATTGTCTGCTTCTCTGGATTCCTCAAAGGAATTGTTCCTTAGGACTCTTTTCAGTTGTTAGAGATGAAGACATGGTATGCTGATCCAATTATGTTAATTGCTTACTGCCCTGCAGACCCAAAAAACTGTAATTGAATTTTTGGGGAGCATCTGGTGAGTGGTACTTACTTACAGAATCCTTAGGGGAGTAATTTGTTTTGAAAAACTATTCCAGGGGCGGTGAGTATGTGCATGGTTAGATCCGTGATGTAGGATCTGTTCATTCTGGTCTGCTGCTGTGAAGGCAGAGCTTAAACCCTCTCCAGGCACCCTCAGACCCATTTCTGTGCAGAGGCGCTGGTTCCCTGACCAGCCTGGTTGAAGCTGCCCCTGTGCTCTCCAGAGTGGGATGTTGATACAAAGCTTTTCTTCAGCCTGTGCGTGGTAAGAGCCTTTAGGCACCTAAGCAAGAACAGAACTTGTCAGACATGTTTTTCTTAATAGTGGCTTTCTTATTTCTGAAATTAAGCACAAAATTTGTTATTAGAATGCAATTCTGTACACTGCAAACAGCCGTTATTCACCAGGCACGTCGCTGGCATCTGGCAAATCAAGAAATGCTGCTTGAATGTAAGCTTTCATCAGCCAGCACCCGCTGCGAGGTGACGTGTGGCTGCATCACCCAGCGCAGCGTGCTTAACCCGGAGGAATCTGAAGATGGGGAGTGGACTCTTGCTCTGTGAGTGGATACAGGTATCTGTGACAGCGAGAGCAGTGAGCTCTGTGCTTCTGTCCCTGCTCCACCCGGGAGTCACCAACACCTGCGTGGATGTGCTGCAGAGATTGGATACTAAAGGTCATGGTTTGATGAGGGATAATGGCCCGATAGACTTGTCGTTTGCATGCCTCCCTCTGTCTTTTCAAGGTAGTTTAGTGGGAGGATCAACACTAACTTTGCCCTCATAATTCAGTGCAATGAGTTAACTTGATCGAAAAAGCATGAACACACTTGTTAAGCTGATAACAGCACGGTCAAATTTTATTTTTTTTTTCTTTTTGGTCATTCTTGCCTGAAGAATCTCTCGAGCATGTGGGAAACCCAGCGGTAAAAGCTGTGTGCACCGAGTTGGTGTGCTGCTGAAAGCGGGTATTTTGATTTCGGAGATGTGCTGATCAGGTTGATCCACTTGGTGGCAGTGAAGGAAGTGAAGGAAGAAGGGGGACTGTATCCCCGTGCAGCAGAGCGTGAGTTGTCGTAAAGTGAAGTTACAGGTTACACCTACGTAAGTAAAAAGGGATGGTCAGTGTAACAGGAAAAGCTCTTCAGTTCTGCAGTATTGCTTTGTGCAGGGTCCCCTCCCTGTTAAATGAGAGATGGAGAGATAAAATAGCAACAACTCTGTCCCTGTCCTCTTTCCAACTTTCTCATGATGCTCGGCAGGGATGGGCCGTGCTGTGAAGTCGGTGGACACACCTTTGGGTTTGATTCCAGGGCCCAGGTCTGTTGTCTGCATGAGATCTTCTCTGCTCTTGTGGATTCATGTTCTTCTGGCGGAGATCAGGGGAGGGACTTCTTAACCCTTAAACTCTTGCATCAAGTTGTGCCATCAACCACTGGACTTGTTTCGCTTGGCACTAGCGATGGCTTAATGTACATCTCCCATCGCTGGAGGGGTCCAAGGCCAGGCTGGATGAGGCTTTGGGCAACCTGGGCTGGTGGGAGGTGTCCCTGCCCATGGCAGGGGGTGGCACTGGGTGGGCTTTAAGGGCCCATCCAACCCAAACCATCCTGGGATTGCTGCAAAATGGGATGACGGCATGAGTTTAAGCAAGAGAGTCAGAGCAGCACCAAGGAGAAGCTTCTTCACCGTGAGGACCCTCAAGCGCTGGAGCAGGTTGCCCAAAGCAGTGGTGCGATCTCCATCCTTGGAGGTTTTCAAGGCCAGGCTGGATAAAACCCTGAGCAGCCTGGGCTGGCCTCACAGCTGGCATTAGGAACCTCCTGATGTCCCTTCCCACCAGAATCACCCCATGACTCTTAAGACATCCATGCTGCTCCATGTCTGATTAGAAGCACCCATGGCATTTATCCCCTCTTTAAACAATTGAGAAGGTGACAAGTGACTGCAGGTTTCCTTTGTGACTTCTTGGGCTTACTCTGGCTAACGAATGAGGTGTTGTTCCCAGGTGGATCTATGGCTTCTGGAGGGAGCCCAGGACATGCTAACAAGGGGTGGTGTGTCAGGATGCTCTTAAGGGATAATGAAAAATAAAACTCTGTGGTGGTGCCTTTTCACAAAAACGTGCTTAATTTACATGATGCAGAAGGCTTTCTACAGTGCTTTGTGTGCTGGAAATTGCTCCAGCAATGTTTTGAATCCTGTGCTAATTTGCCTGTATTCTCTTCAGCTATAGGGCAACACCCTCCAGCACCAGAAGGTGGCAAAACATCCTATTTTAAGTTTGCTTAGAAGCAGGAATAATTAATCCTGGTGCTTCCGGCAGCGCGTTGGGCTGTGTAAAGCTGGAGTTGGTTGGTGCTCCTCAAGGAGACTGGAAAACGGAGCTCATGGCTGTAAAAGCAAAGCCTGAGGTGGTCCCTCTGGTTTGTTTTTTTTTTGCTCTCCGAGCTGCACATCCAGCGACTGCTGCCATGAGCAGAGGGTGATGCTGCTGCTCCCAGCGCTCCTGGCTGCTCTCCTCCCCAAATCCTCCCTGCTGGAGAGTGCTGCGTCTGGCATTGATCGTTAAAATTGGGAAAGAATGGGGAAAATGAGCAACATTTTAATGACTCACAGTGCCGTTTGGGAGATGTCGGTGTCATTTGTACCTTTGCACAGACTCCTTTGGTTTGACTTCTGCAGGAAGAAGACAATCACGCTGCACCCGAGATGGGAACTGAGCCCTGGTCAGCGTGAGGCTTTTCCTCTCCCCATCGAGCATCTTTCCCAGGGCCACGTGGAGCCAGGAACCTCCCCTGGGGCCAGGCTGGCTGCGGGAGCCCCTCGGGGGTCTCCTGGTGCTGCACCCAAGGAGACAACGGGATCCCACCTGGGCTTTGGTGGGGGGAAGATTGAACTGATTCAAGCCCCTTGTTCTGCCCTGGCTGGCAGCAAACACAACACAAAGCTCTCCTGGGGATGGGGAGAGAATGAAAGGGGTGAAGGGAAAAGAGACTCGTGGGTGGAGATCAGAACAATTTAATAGCTAAACTACAATAGTATTAGAAATAATAATAATGATGATAATAATCGCACTAGAGATTCCTCATCCCGTTATTAAATACCATTAGGATGAAGGACCTTCCTTAAGGGCCCATGGGCAGCTTGGTGCAGTGGAGGAGGAGGAGGTAGGTGAAGTTCAAAGCCAGGAGGGTTTGGAAGGCTTTTGTGAATCTCTATTGACACAAATTGCTACCGGACTCGTTTAACTCTTGGAAAGCAACTTAATGCTCAGATCGACACATCAATGGCAAATTGCTTCTCGTTTATTCCTCTTTGATAATATAAGAGCTTCAAACCATAGCATGGTTTTGCTCATTTGCAGCATCAGCATTAGAAGCAGTGTGAAGCTTTCGGGGGTGGACTTGCCCTTCTCCTGGCACTGTCAGAGCAAGAGGGGACTGGGTGAGCTCCAGTTTCGCACCAGTACTCTGTTTTCGGGAAGGAAAACAAGGCCAGGCTGGATGGGGCTTTGGGCAACCTGGGCTAGTGGGCGGTGTCCCTGCTGTGGGACTCGATGGTCTTTAAGGTCCCTTCCAACCCAAACCGTTCCGTGATTTTATAATTCTAGGAAGCTGCAAAGACAGGGGTTTTGCTTTGTGCTTTATAAAGAGAGAATAAAAGGGAGCTGCTACGGGGTAAAGAGCAAGTCAAGGTTTACTCGTCCACGTGAGCAGCAGGGATGGAGCATCAATGCTCTTTATCAGCTGCTTTTCCTGCTTTACTGTCAAACTTGAGTTACTGATGTTCTCAGCCTTCCTCTGCACTGAATTTTCCCCTAGTGCTAGAGCAAAGTGACGGGGTTGGGGGGTGTTCTGGTTTGGGCTGGGACAGGGTTAACTTTCTTCCCAGCAGCTGGTGTCAGGCTGTTTGGGTTTGTGCTGAGGAGAAGCTGATCACACACTGATGGGTGGAGCTGCTGCCAGGACAGTCAAGGACTTTCCAGCTTCTCTGCTGTGCCCGTGTCTGCAGGGGCAGGAGGAGCTGGGAGGGAGCACAGCCCCATCCCTAGCCCAGGATTCCACCTCAGGTTGAGGACTGAGACCCAAACTGGCCCATGGGCTATTCCATCCCATGGCTGTTACAGAGGTGGGGGGTAAGGCATGCAGCCAAGCAAGCTCTGGAAGGAGCCGTCCCCCCAAGACGCTGCCTGAGGAGCAGCAGGGCTGTCCGGTTCTCTGCAGGAGGCTGTTTGCAGAAGCCCTGGGAGGATATCGCACCAGCCTGGCTGGCCACGGAGGACAGTCCCGGTGCCTGCTTTCACTACGATGCCCTTTTTTATTGCTCTGGAGAGCCGGAGGTGACTCAGCACGCAGGGTTGGGACTGAAGCGAGGTGCAGCCTGGGGCTCTGCAAAGGCATCCGTGGCACTCGGAACCTCATTCCTGTGCCTGAGAAAGGAGGTGACCTTGTTGTCCACAGTTCCCGTTCCCCAGCCTGGGAGGGTGTACGGGGAGGAAGGAGAGACAACGGTTGGGTTTAGCCCCTGGGCATTGCGCCAAGCACGGCCTCGGTGGTAGATCTGCAGCCCAAACATGACGGTCGTTGGCCACCCCATGCACAAGTCAGGCCACAGAAATCATGGGACTGATAAAATCACGGGGCTGTGCCTTGTTCTGCTCTGCAAAGGGGAGTGGATCTCTCGTGCCATCGAGCTTCTTGCTCTCCGGATTAATTTCCTTCCCATTAATTTACCATCAAGAAGACAAGAGATAAGCAGCTTTCGGTTTATTCATTTCCAATAAGCAGCTTAAAATTATTCCTTTGAAATTATTTCACTTTATACAGATGGATCTCCCACGGGGATGAGGTCTTGTGCCTCTGGGAGGCTGGGAATCCGCAGGAATAGAGGATGGTGGACTTGGCAGTGTCAGGTTTATGGCTGAACTCAATGATCTTAAGGTCTTTTCCAACCTAAACAATTCTGTGATTCTGTGCAGAAGACATGAACTCCTGATGTCAGTCAGCGTAGAGTAAACGGTACCGGGACCAAATACAGGGTTGATGATTGTGACTTGTAATTGTACACTGTCATTTATATATATATATATTTTTTTAATGTGAGTGTATATATATATATTTTATGTTTTTAAAAGTTGTGGTTTTTTTAACTGTTCTTCAAAAAAAATACAAAAAAAAAAAACCAAAAAAAAAACCAACCCCAAACCAACCCTCAAGCCTTCAGCAGCCAAACTCAGCTGATTTAAGTATTTCCCCAAGTGGAGCATCATCCCACTCCCTTGGGCATCCCCAGCATCTTCCATCGGCCTGTGGAATTTTTGCAAAATTAAGTTTGGTCTGAACCCCTGTGACAAGTGTTGTACAAAGCTGAAGGATGCTGAAATCCAGGCTGGTGCCCCAGTAGGGAGGACGCTGCCCTCTTTCAAAGCTTTTAGAGAAGCAGAGATGAACTAAAAGAAGTTATGCTAAAATTAATTTTAAAAAACTCAACAGATTTTTGCCTTTTTTTTCGGTATCAGCAGCAGTATCAGCTAAGCCGTTTAGTTCAGCCACTGCCTTAGAAATAGTTCCTATGTCTTTAATTACACCAGTTAAATTGTGTGTCCCTTAATAACACGCTTTAACTTTTGGTCAGCCCTGAATTGGTCAGGCAGTTGGACTAGAGGGTTATTGTAGGTCCCTTCCAATGGAAATATTCTCTCGCCTCTCTCCTCTCTCCCCTTCCCTCCCCTCCCCTTTTTCCTTTTTTTTTCCTTTTTTCCTTTTTTCCTTTTTTCTTTTCTATTTTTTTATTTTTCCTTTTTTCTTTTCTATTTTTTTCTTCTCTTCTCTCTCCTCTCTCTTCTCTCCTCTTCCCTTCTCTTTTCCTTTCCTTTTTCCCTTTCCCTTCCCCTTCCCCTTGTTTTTTTCTTTCTTCTTTTTCCCTTTTTCCCTTTTTCCCTTTT
>NW_010103858.1:0-4364 GCF_000699245.1 Pterocles gutturalis | reverse complement strand
AACCATCACGAGTCCTTAGTGGACCGTGAAAGCTGCTCTGCTGGGGATGGGGCAGGGAGAAATCTCACCTGCAGCTCCTCGCTGTGCCCAGGGAATGTCCCTGTGTGAATCTCCCTTGGCCACTGCTTGGGTGACTGCCGCAGATGGATCCCCCTATGCCCCTGGGTGACCCTGGCTCCTTCACACCCCGCAAGGGGCCTGTCCCTGGTCCCATGGCCTCAGGGTCCCGTTCACATGATGGAGTGAGACCTGTCCCTGCTCGCATGGGCTTTGCTGCTGACTCCGAGGCTTTCCCCTGCGGCAGAGCTGAGGAGAGGAGGCGGGAGCACGGCGGGGAGGTGGTGCAGTGTCGTTTCAGTGCAGGGGACAGTGCAACGCTTGTCTCCCTTCTCTCTTGGGGAAGAGGCTGCCCGAGACCCCAGGGCAGGTACTGGTGGCCTTGGAGGTTGCCCCATGGGGGCCAGCCCGTGGCACAGGTGTCTCGCCCCATACCAACATCTGCATCAGGGCCCTCTGCAGCCTCCCCTGCCCCATCGCTGTCATTGCCCGAGGGTCTGCAGTGTCCCGGCTGGGAAAAGCACCTCCGGCTCGAGATTGCTGCGCAGAGGAAGCTGGTTCCCGGGGCGCTGAGCTGGCTCTGCCCAGGGGTGCTGCTGCGGGGCTGGGCCCCAGGTCCAGCGCCACAGGGCAGCTGCTGCCTTTTTTGGGGAATAAACAGTTACAACAGCTTCTGCTGTGAAAGCTGCGGCTCCTTCCATATGGATTTCCCCTATTTTTGCTGGTTAGTTCCTTTTCTCAGGATGTTTCTGGCACAGGAGGAGGCTGAAGTGAGAGCTGCGATGCAGCGGGGGCTGGGGGGGCAGGGTTGTAAATGTGTGTGTGTGTGTTTTTGCCAGGATAATTCCAAGAGCAGGGAGGGGGGAGCGGACAACAGGAACACTATCGGGGATGGCCTTGCTGGCCTCAGCGTGGGGCTTGGGCCTGGGGCAGCTGGAAAACCCTGGTGTGGGGAGCCCCGTGCTGGAGGCAAGGTCCTCGCACCAACATGGAGCCGTCTGCATTTCCGACCGGGCTGCAAAGGCATCTCACTCAGAATGTGGTCCCTCTGCCACCTGACCTTGAAACCTAAGCAGTGGTCCCCAGCAGAGAGCCACGGCTGGCGATGGCTGTGGCCTCTGGGAGCAGAGCCCCGTGGGGCAGACAGGAGCTGCTTTGTCTCTCCACCGTGCAGGGGCAGCTCCCAAACGGAAACCAGGGCTTCTCTGTGCCATGCCTGCTGCCGCGAGCCAACCCATCTCGTGGTGACTGAGATGCGGCAGAGCAAGGCAAAACCCATCTGCCGTGCCCTGCTTAGGGATTAAAAAATATAAATTCCAGCAAACGCTGAAGTGGGAGAGCAAGCCCTGCTCGCCGGTCGGTGGGCGCTGGGAGGGGAGGCAGGGCGGCTGCTGCTGCTGTCCAGAGGGTGAGGAAAGGAGCGCGAGGCAGGATGGCCACCAGCAGAGCTGTGGGTGCTGGAGCAGGAGGGGGAAATGTGGTTTGTATCTCTCCCCGAAAACAGCAGAGCCATTAAATGCTTGGGGCCATGGCAAGGGGTGGGACGTGCTGCCCACAGCAAGCCACAGCGCTGATGCAACCCAACTGGCAGGGACTGGGATGGATGGAGGCAATGGAAAACCTTTTGGTGCTGCTTCTGGGCTGCTGGGTGCCAGGTCTGACTTCTGGCCCCATTGCTGGGTCTGGTGGGGACCCTTGGCCACCTCGGTCCCAGCCCCCAGGACAGGGTGCCCTGGCATGCCAGGCTCGTGCAGCATCATCGTGCTGGTGCTTCCTGTGGGCTGGGAATCCCTGCAGTGGTGCGCTGTATAGCCTCGTCTTGCCAGTTGCTCCCAGCACTGGGACATCGAGAATAAATTAGGCTGGGAAGGCACTGCAGTTCGATGTTCTGGCTGTAAAAAGCAGGTGGCCTAAGGAAAATGCCCAAGAGCTACTAATAAATATATCAGTTTGCAGCAAAGTTCATGATGGGAGGAATTAAGAGATTTGTTAGGCAGTGAACAGAAAAAACCCGCAGATTGTAACCACTGAGCAATGTGAGGCTAAATGCTTGCAGGGACCACTCAAGGCTGATGTTAAACCAGAAAAGCATTAAGTATCCTACAGCCACCGGGGCTTGTGCCAGCCAGTGTCTGGTTGCTGCCTTGGATTGCTGCTCAGCACCAAATCATGGAAATGGCTTAGGACTGATGAAAACCTGTGTATGTGTCGTGTCAATAAATAACTAGACAGAGAAAGAGTCTATATGTACACAGCCACACATACAGATATTTAAGCTTTTCTTGGCTATTCAGAAACCCGAAAGGGGAGGGGATACTTTTACAAGAAACAACACTTTTGTCCTCATTGATGTTTTATTTTTAGGCAAAGCTTGGAGAACGTTGTCACAACAAGAAGTAGAGAAATGTGAGTTCAAAAGCCATCAAAATGCACTGCGTGGAGTTCCTCAGTTTTCTTGCCTTTTCCAGCTGCAGCTGTTAGCAGTTGGTAGAGAAGGTGGCCCGATTTATGGATTTCTGTGGAGAAAGCGGGACTGAGCAATTTTGTGAGCTCTGTGCCCAGCACGTGTGCTGGTAAACGAAGGAGACAAAGTGGGAATTCAGGCCATGCAGATGCAGGTACGACTTGAGTGTTTGTAAGCACGGTCCTGGCTGCTTGCTCTGATATGCGTTAGGACGGTGATTTGATCTGGTGTCACGACCTGCTTCCCTGAGAGACCCAAATGCAAAGCACCTTCAGGCAGAAGGGCCCTTTCTCCTGAAAGTCAGCTGCAACCTGTTTTTCTACAAGTGATCTCCTGAAATTTTTAGGGCTCTGTAGACCATCTCAACAGGATCAGGTCATTCCCCAGCAGAGAGCTGCAAGAGCAGGGGGGAGCCCAGGAGGCCCCTGGGGACCATTTCACTGTGTCACTGGGACCAGTGACAGCTGCCATGCATTTGGGGATGGCAGCGCCCAGCGGGAGGAGTGTGCGTGTCTCACCTGACCTATATCCACCTGAAGCCAGCTCTGGCTATTTCTGTTCCCCACCTCACCTGATGTAGACCAGTGCTCTAAGTTTCTCTTAAATTAACATCACTTAAACCCACTGTTTTTTTTCCTCTTTCTGTCACATGTTGCTTTTGCAGCATCTGGCATCAAAGGTGTAGAAAACAGTCTTTAAGCACTTACAGACTGTTTTCCTACTGAGTAGAGTAAAACTAAATTTTTTAGCCATACCCTTACAGCACCAGAGGGAGTGGGGACAATTAGGGGTGTGCCAATTATCCCCTTTGTAAGGACGTTTCCCAGGGAGTCTAATTGCAGGTGAGTGTCACCATTTGATGGGCCCTATAACATCCCCACCCCACAGCAACCTCTGTGCGCCAGCTCTGTGGAGGTGGGGTGATGTGGCTGGTGGAGGCACTTGGGGCAGGTGAGAAGCACAGATACCTCCAGTATGCTCTTCTGGAGAATATTTCTTGAAGAGGTATTGACTGTAGCTGTTCCTCCAGCTTTTCTTACTTGGCTTTACAGGGGCTTTCCCAGCTTTGGTGAAGAGGGGAGGAGAAACCAAGCAGGAATCCTGGGGTGATTCTGCCACCCACAAAGCCAGGCTTGCTCAGCACCTGAACCCTATGATTATGGGTATGTAAGGAATATCAGATAATTCTGCCCATCTCATTTTACTTTTTTTCATGTTGATCAAAAACTATTTTTCTCAGGGAAGTAGTCACCAGCATTATTTCTAGTTGCATGTCATACATGCTTTTTCTCCCTGGGTGTTTTTTGAGCACAGAGAAGTAGCTATAAAGCCATGATGACCTCAGGAAGGATCACTTCAAATTATGTTTTCCTGTATAATAGTAATTTAGCTCCAGAGTGAGTGGAATGGCATCATTTTCTGTAAGCCCACTTGCTTTATTGAAAGGGAGCAATAAATGAGCGTATTCAGCATAAATTGACCTTTAGACTTGTTTTAAAGTTGTTGGGGCCTGGAATGCAACAATAGGGTTTAATTTCCCTGCCCAGCCACACCTGGCCCCACACCCCTGGCCACAGAAGTCCCAGTTGTGCTCAGCCCTGAGCCCTCTGTCCTCCGAGTGATGCCGCAGGACCCCCGCCCCGCACTCTGGAGGGACCCTGGGTCTGGTCCTTCCCTTGCTGCGGCCGGGGCTGCCCATGACCCCAGCCCTGCCTGGCTGCGCCGGGTCCCGCCAGCGAGTGAGTGCTCCGCCTGCACCGGGCCCTGCCCGTCCCTGGCCTTTGGGCAGCAGCCGGCGTTTGCTGCCCCGGGCAGAAGCCACCAGCCGCGGGGCTCCCTGGTC
>NW_010103857.1:8143-29464 GCF_000699245.1 Pterocles gutturalis | reverse complement strand
TTCTGTGATTCTGTGATTCTGTGACCTTCATGGAGGGGGGCAGTAAATTCTCTGCGGCTGGACCAAGTGAGAGGCTTTCTTCCATTCTGTTTTTTATGGCTCATATATCTAGTATTTGTTCTGAAAGTCTCTGCTTATATACACATAGTATATTTGATATATAAACCCATATAAACACCACTGGCATATAATGAGGCACTGAAATTAATACAGACTATGTGCTTAGTGCTGCTGGATCATATTTAATCAAAACTCCAATTTTACTGGTGATAAGGAAGAAATCTTTATTGATGGAGATATAAAATATGAAAAACTGCCTCTCATAAGGAGGCATTAAAAACTAATTCACAGAAAAATCTAGCTTAGGAAATGTATTGCTCCAGGAAAAGAAGGGGGGGCGGAGAAAGAGACAAAGGGAGAGAGAAAGGGAGAAAGCACCAGAGGTGGAAACATGCACAGATTTACAACCTGCTGCAGAAAAAATATTCTCTGCTACCTCTGTAAAGCAATGGTGTGCAGTATTTGCTCCTCAAGCAGGTCTTTAGTGATGAACAGAGCTGAATGAGCAAGCCATAATGAATAATTTGTTCCCCGTGCCGTGGTTCTCTCTGTTCTCCGGGTGCTGGCAGCCCAGCGGTGCCTCTGACCCGGGCTCTGCAGAGCAGCGCGGGGAGGGCATCGCCTCGACATGCCCAGCGGAGAGGGGGCTGCATCCCAGAGCTCCAGGGCAGCGTAAAATCCTGTGAGGTTTGTTTTGTTGCATTATTGTCACTCCAGTGAGGTGATACATGGCGGCTCGGTCCAGCGCTTCCCAGCCCCGTCGCTGCTGGTGTTCCCTGCAAGGCTGTGTCGGGAGAGGGGTGTTTCACGGAACAGCAGAGGAGCTGGACTGAATACTCTGGTGCAGCTAAATTGCCTCCACACCCACTGCAACACCAACGGGGTGCTAGAAGGTTTGGGGGCTGGGGAAGCCTCAGGCAGATGCCTTAGATGGAGAATTATCATCTGAAATGACCTACCCTGCTGGAAACGGTGCTGTGCAGCAGTGTAATAAGCTGTAATGCTTTGGGCGGATGGGTGCCAATTTTTCACTTCAAGGCAGGTAACAGCATCACTGTGAAATTACATTTGCACCCGTTTCCGTTATCCGTTCCCTGGTCTGTACTGAGGGTTTATGTCTTCACGGTCACAGGTCAGCAGTGCCGCTCAGCTGGGAACTACACATAAGGAAACAGGCAGATGGCGAGGAAAGGTCAGTGCGGAGGTGTGCACAACATACTGCCTGAGGTGACAGCGAGAGGCAGCGTTATCCCGCAGCTTGGCGTAGGAGAGCTGGACCCAGCCAGCCCTGGCACAGCACTTGTAGCCTGCCCCTTGCAGAGCTGTCCCAGCCTGTCCCAGCCGGTCCAGACGCGACAAGGGGCTCGCTCGCCCTCGCCGCAGCACCTCTTGGACTCCGCTGTCCGAGAATGATCCTGGAACAGAGAGGATGTGCTAAAGGAGGACAAGGCAGACCACAGGACCAAGCAAGGACTGAGAGCTCGGTGCTCCCCGGGGCCCAGGGGCTGCTTGGGAAGCAGGAGAGATGAAAGTCCTGCGAGATGAATGTCCCGCCTTTGCAGGACGCTGCAGCAGAGCTGCTGGTGTGGGACACGTGGCAGCAGACGGTGGGCTGCCCGCGGCTCTGGCTGGCACAGACCGGGGAACAGGAGGCGAGGGCTGGTTCCTGCAGGCGTGCAGGACCCTCAGTGCGGTGAGCGTGCAGCCGGGTCAGGGCTGTGTGTGCCAGCAGCCCTGCAGGCGGCATTGGGAGATTTGTCCTTAGCTTACCATTAACACGGCTATATATTCTTCATAATATTCCATGGAGATATTTCCCTATGTTTTAGCTCCAATGTTACCTGTTCTGGAAGCCTATTGCTGTACAACTCTCTGCAATGGCTTCGAATGAAGCAGGTGAGACTCGTTATCACAAGCCCCATCTTGGCTAAAAATCACGTTCTTACAGTACAGTTATCTGCAAACAGCCTGTCCCTGTGCTCACCGGGTGGTGAGCGGTTGCATCACTTGTTTTTCTTGGGTTTTCTTTTTGTTGTTTTCCTTTTCATTACAATTCTTTATTCTTAATAGTAGTAGTAGTGGTAGTGTTAGTATTTCATTTTATTTTATTTCAGTCATTACACTGTTCATATCTCAACCCATGAGTTTTCTTACCCTTTTCCTCTGAGTCTCTCCCCTATCCCACTGCGAGATGGGGGGGAGTGGGCGACCGGCTGTATGATGCTTATTGCCAGCTGGGATTAAACCACCCCAGCAAGTAAAGGGTAATCATCAAATTAACAACTCATTGTGAGACTCAAGCAAATAATATTTGGAGAGCAAAGCAATGGGCAGTAATTAGGAGCGTGCATGCTTCCAAAGACGTGTGCCGGTGTGCCTCTGTGTGTCTGATGCTCTTGTGGTGCTCTGTGGCCAGCGACTGCGGGTGCGATCCCTGGGATGCAGGAAGGAACAGTGCTGTGCCACCAGGCCAGCACTCTGTCACGGTGCCATGCGACATGCTGAGAAGAAGTTGTCTGTTTTGCATGATGCAGCAGGTATAACTGATACAAAATGTTTCAGGATAGAATTTAGTTAGTTATATTTTTTCCAGGATATTTGCCTCTCGGAAAGGCTTGTCTATCTGTTTTCCTCTCATTTAGCATATAAAATGGGAACACAAATTGGATATGGAATTATTAAAGATAACCTCATGCTTTAAGCTACAATGATTAAAGCATGAAAGATAAAGAAATGATGAAAATAATAAAGTTAGATTATGCACTAATTTCCATCTACTAACTAAATAAGGGGTGTTCACATTTTCTATCTGATCATGCCAGCCAGGAGCAAAAGAACTAGTGAACATGGCTGACTGCAGAAGTGCGTCACGATGCCTGCCATCCTTCCCTGATGTTCCATGTTACCCTCAGGACAGGATGCTGCGCTGGTGGGAGCAGGGCTGCTGGCACCGGCCGGTTCTCAGGCGACTGCTGGATCCCTGTGCTGCAGCCATCCCCCTGTGCTCACCCGGGCAGCTGGAGGGAGGAGAGGGGGACCTTGTCTCCACCGAGGTCTGAGCTCTGCACAAACACCCATCGTATTTGATTCGCTTCCAAAGCAATTTTTCTGGGCCATCCCGTGCCCCCAGCACCCCAGACCAGGAAGCAGCGGCAGCGGGTTGGCAGCGCTGCTCGGGACCCTGAGGGTTTGAGCCCTTACTGCCCAGGGAGATCTGGTGGCACTCGAACCCACCTTCCTGCCCAGTGCGCCCCATTTTCTGGTGGGGCTCAAAACCACACTTGCCCCATGCGAGTCCACTGCCAGCCGAGTAGAGACATGGACGGTCAAGGCACAGAACTGCAGAGCAGCTTTGTCTGAAGCAACATGGATGCCGTGCCCCATGCTGATGCTGGGGGACCCCGACGTTGTGGAAGGAGGGGTTTCAATACGTTACAGTACAGCTGGGCACACTGCCTCCCTGCTGGGAGACACCGCTCCCCCGGGGGGACACAGCCTGGGGTCCGCAGCCAGTGCTCACCAAAGCCGTGCACCCGCACAGACCCCCACCCCAGGGACACCCCCTGGGAAGGTGTCCCCTCCTTGAGAACAGTCATCATTTGGGAAGGAGGTATGTTGGAAGACAGGTGTGCAGCGACATCCCGGGGGCTGAGGGGTCTGCTGCATGCTCAGAGGCTTCTCGCTAGCCCCACGCTTCGGGACTGGGTGCGGCTGGGGGGATCCTTGCCTCCAGCACCCACACAGACACCCTGCGCTGAGCAAATATGACCCAGCCAATGCAGCATGCATTAGAATAAATATTTATGTTTTAAAGTAGAATGAAAATTTTAAAGTAATTTACACATCTGTTATTTCTGCTTCCCAATGGGTCAGCAAACCCATTTTTATTCATCTACCCTGGCTTACAAGCATCTGCAGCTGATACTTGTACTTACGATGACGCTAACCAACACTGACATTTGTCCTCAGGAAAAAAAAAAAAAAAAAAGGAGAAAAGCCTTTCTGAGTAATTTTAAATGAATCCTGTAAGCCTGGGAATCACGGTTGATATTTCATATATTTTTCCATGAAATTCATGCAATTCCAGAGGTTTTCTGCTCTCACAGAGGTACGTGACAGCACTGTGCAGAGCTGGCAGTGCTGCTGCGCCGACACGTCTGCCACATTTCTCCTACCAATGCTTGCTCCTTTATCATCCATCACCCGGTTTATTACCTTGGTGCCCAGCCGCCTCACCTGAACGGAGGATTTGTCCCCGCTGGAGCCTGAGCAGAGCGGCAGGAGGAGGACAGAGGTGAAGCATCTCCCCCAGGCGCTGCTGCTGGCATTGTCACAGATGTCAGCCACGTCCCTGTCCCTCCACCGCCGGGGCCAGGGACCCACACAGCCCCCTCTGCTCTGGCCTCCATCGTGAATCCTGATGTAGGATCCTGCCACTGCAGCAATTTGTGTCAATTAAGGGGAGGGGGGGGGGCAATTGCGGACAATGTATTATTTTGGACACAACACGATGGGATAATTTATTTATTTACATACTTTACATTCTGGAACATGTCCAAAAATTTGAATATTTTTAAAAGAAGCTAGGGACTTCACTGAGAAGCTTTTGGGCTGCTGGCCTACATAATACTCCTGTATGTCTCTGAGCAGATGAAGGCACAGGAGGGCATGCAGCCTGGATGCACTGCGAGCACCCACGGCTGGTGCAGCCGGGACATGATGCTTTTTTTTCAGCCGTGATGCCCTGCGAGTGTGCGTGGCTCGTGCAGCCAGGATGCGCTGCGAGGACCCACAGCTGGTGCAGCCAGGACACGCTGTGAGCAGGCAGGGATAGTCCCTGCTTTAGCACCAGCAGCAGACAGAAGTATTTTAAATTGTAAATGGCAGTTGCCAGCGATAAACAAAGAGGTCTGGAATGATGATGATTTACACAACAGCGCAAAACACTTACCGTTTAGTTGCACGCTTGTGAGAGCATTGGCAGTAAAACAACTTAGCAAAGGAAGGAATGCAACTGTCGTGACTGAACTCTTCAATAATATTAAATCAGTGTTCAGGAAGTAAATGAAAATATTGTCCTATTACTACTACATGAAATAGCATTTGTGCAGTGACCTCAAATTCCAGCGAGTATTCCAGGATTTCCGTTTGAATTAGTCCCGAAGTCATGCCAATAAAACCTCACTGATAGCACGCTGGCCTCTATTCAGAAGCTGTTCCGACATAAAAAGAAATCTCCTAGTAAAAACCCAAATCAAGGTATTTCATCCACTTTCAGTGGACATTTATCACCACTTGACACTACCTCAAAATGAATGCACTTCCAAGAAAAAAAAAGACATTTCACTTTTCTGCTGACAGTAACATAAGAGACATTTTTCCAGACTTTCTGCTGATAGGTAGCAGGGCCAAACCCATCCCCACTGCATTTCCCTGTTTGTGAATTCCTCTCTTCAGCGACGAATTTCATGTTCTTGGTTTCTTACCTGACAGACTGGGACTGCGACTGAGAGCCAGCTTTGGCTGGCTTTGTAAGAAATATATTCACCAGTTGACAGGTAGAGACCATTGTGGATGTATTTGTTATTCCTCTTTCTTTTAAAACATTGGGGGGGTTTTTTTGTGTCATTATTGAAATAACCAAGCACAGCTTTGTGTCTTGGTATCTCAGCTCTCTGGATGGAGCCCTGCTGACCCTGCGGCACGTGGGAGCCAGCAGCAGGACCAGACCTTCACCTCACCCTCACCTGCATGTTATTCCCAGCTCTCCTGCTCCTGGGCACGCGGGAAGATGAGATTTCTAAAATGAACTCTGTGAAATGAGACCCGTTCTCCTAACTCATATTCCTAAAGCACAAACACTGGAATCAGAAATATGTGTTTTACATGACACTTCATCGCTTCATGGGCTTTTCTTGAATTCCGAATTTCTTTGGGGAAGCATCATGTCGTACAGTGACAGGTCCTGTGGGCTTTCTGCAAGGTGACAAGTAGCATCTGGCCACTAAATATATATGAAGCCCTTGGATGGCAAGAGTTACGAAATGATAGTATGGAAGCTGAATGAAAAGGATAAACCACAGACAGAAAAAAATCTAAAATCCACAGCAATGTCTTCTATTTGAATTCTTCTACTAGTGGAAGAAATGTGCAACGGAATGTTTTTTACTTAAATAACTAAACTTTCGATCCAAATTACTTCTGTGCCACGTATACGTCTGTCTGTGTAGTTTCAAAGTAGATCTGTCCTCAGCCAATTAACCCTGCCTGCTTTAGCTTTGACATTTTTCTGCTTTTACTGCAGCTGAATTAGCACTCAGGCCTCTGCTCATAGGAATAAAAGAGAACAGAGTGATTTTTTGGCAAAGTGGTAAACAGGGGTCGCAGTTCTCAAATTCACCAGCTCCGTAGTTGTTCCCTCTTTGTGTCAAAATTTCTCTCTGAGTAATATATATAAAGAACATCTTTCACAGTTCCTCACACATGCTAGAAGAGTGAGTCAAGCGATGTTTATGAATTCCTCTTCCATCAGCCCTCTCAAGTTGATGAAAGTTCAACATATTAGCATAAGGCTTACGCTTACAGTTTTTCTTTTGTTACACAATACCCCAGATATAAGCATACTGTTCCAAATGTGCTTGATGTGTATTAGAGAGGCTGAGGAAAACTGTAGTGAAGAAAAATTGTCATAAGACAAAACCACTGATAAATGCTGGAACGCATTGCATCCATCTCAGAAGAGTGTTGTGACGGCTGTTACATATCGAAATTAATAACCTGTTTGCTGTTAAGAATTCTGTCCAAAGCTATTGCTTGTGTGCTAGAAAGGGCATAAAGATTAATGAGAAACAAAACTGGCACCAGCTGTGGGGTGGAGATGTTTGCACACAGGTGCAAACATCTCACCCGCACGTCTGGGCTGGACACTGCGGCAGGTTTGCCTTTCTCCTGCCTTCACTCTGGTTGGGTGCACAGTAACCTGTTCTTCCACGCCTGCATGGGGAAGGAAAGAAAATCAGAAACGAGGAGGAAATACAAGCTAGCACCTGTGTATCTCAGAGGAGAAAATATGATCCTGAAATCTGGCCAAAGGTTTTGAAGGAGTGTGAAATGTGCAGTCTGCACCTTGGCAATTCATTTTCCTTGCATTATTGCCTGTAGAAGACAGCCTCACTTGGTGTGCCATCATCCCCATGCCGCCTGCAGAGTTCCACCGTCAGAGGAGGACGTGCATAGTGCGAGATCCCACAGAGATGTCTCTCTGTTCACTTTTGCATTTTGTTCTTAAGAACATGGATTTTTAGGGCCAGAGACGACCATTAAATCGTTTTATCTGATCAACTGAGTAACTTAAGCTAGAGAATTTAACTTCTGATCTGTGCATGATCCCAGCAGCTGTTGGAATAAAACGTTCCTTTCAGAAGAGTATCTGGGCTTGCTTTGGAGCCTTCAAGAGGTGCAAGTCTATTGTTTTCCTCAGGGTCACTGCCAGAGGTGATACTCATCTGTGTTAAAAGTCCGTGCCTCTTCTCACTCTTGAATGTCCTTAGCACTCTCATTACTCCTTTTTGCTTTCATCTCAGAGTCTTTATTTCCTGCTGTTCTCCTGCCACCACAGTAGCGATGCTTTCCTTTTTTCTGACCAAACATTGATGCTTGTGGCAGCTGCAGGTTTGGCTTTCCGTACCCAGCCATGGTGTTCCCGTGCTCACGAGTACCAGCTCCCACAGTGCATCGAGGTGCAAACACTGCTGTTTGCACACACGACTGGACCCACTGGCCAGCACTGACCCCCAGATCCTTCCAGTGCTCCCGCAGTTCCCCCTTTGTCCCAGCCAGCTGGGCCGTCTCCAGCGCAGCCTACGCTTCGGTCGGAACTCACCGCACCGGCCCTTTCCCTGTCCTAGTCTGTGAGAACTGTATTCATGAACACCACCAGGATCGGCCTCTTGTCTTTGTGAAGGTTGGAAGAGACCTCTGGGGGTCACCTGGCCCAACCCCATTGCTGCAGAACGGTCACCCAGCACGGGTTGCTCAGGACTGTGCGACCGGGCGTTGAATATCTCCAAAGATGGAGACTCCACAACCTGTGCCAGTGTTTCACCCCCCTGATGATGAAAAACCAAACACCAAGCACAAAACTGGACTTGTGGCATTCAGATACTTATTCCTGAGCTGGCAGCCACAGCTGAGTCTGGGTGGTGATGCCAAGATGGGGACCACTCATCTGAGGTGAATTGCAGTAGGCAGCAGGTGGCCAAGAACATGCTGGATGCAGTAAGTTTTACGGCACTGGGTTATTACAGACCTGTAGGAGCCATTAACCTTTAATTCACAGGTTTGCACAGGCAGCTTAAGCTCTCTTGCTGCCTCTTGAAATGCACACATACAAATCAGACCCAGTCATTTGAAAATGCCACTTGTCTTCTATGCGTGTCTCTATAAAAAACTTAAAAATCAGTGTTACAAGCATCAGCGATGTTAAAGAAATTACTGTTTCAGACTTGGAAATTGCCTTCTTGTCTGCCAACCTGTGTATGGCAAGATGAATTACTGGAACTCAGTCTGTTGGAAAAAAGACACCTTTGCTGATAGAGACAATCCAGATCGATTTACAGAAAACTGATCTAGATTCTGATTGTTAGAATTCTGTGAATTCCCTGTTCTTAGAGCAGTGACAACTTTCACTACAAGGATTTCCTTTACTGTCTGTTGTTCTTTCTCTACGCTTCATAAACGAGCGCATTGTCCTGTGTGCCTGCCCTGGAGTGCTGCTCTGCAACTTGTGGAGATTAATGTTCCCCTGTTTTAAAAAACAAATAATAAAAATTCACTGCACTTCCGCTATGCAAAATCTGTAGCTTACCCAGGGCCCTAAACCAGCTCCTAAGATCATCACCCTTTGCTCACTTTGCTGCATTCTGTGTGATAAGTGTGTGTCCGAGTGTGGGCACAGCCTCCCGTGCTCCCGGGTGCCTTCCCCTGGCCGGCAGCACCCATGCTGCCTGCGCTCTGGGGGCTCTGGTTTGGTTCCTGCATCTCCGGCTGGGGGAGAAGCTCAGCCCATCTCCAGCCAGTCTCCCTCAGCGCAAGCCCTCTGTGCTCCCAGATGTTCAGGGTTCCCTGATAAAGCCCCCTCAGCCTCTCCTTCTCACAGGCACTCGCATTTTTTCCTCTCAGCTCTGGCAAATAGCCGCAGTGCTGGTGGAGCGTGAATTCCTGGTACTCCTGGAAGGGATGATCCAAGAGGAAACAGCCTCACATTGCCCCAGGGGAGGTTTAGGTTGTATATCAGGAAAAATGTCTTCACCGAAAGGGTTGTCAATCACTGGACAGGCTGCCCAGGGCAGTGGTGGCATCACCATCCCTGGAGGGATTTCAAAGACTCAGGGAAATTGCGTGGTGGTGGGCTTGGCAGTGTTAGGGTAACGGTTGGACTCGACATTCTCAAGGGTCTTTTCCAGCCTAAATGATGCTGTGATTCTATGATTCACCGGTGTGCTGATGTACTTTGCTTTTGCAGCCTCGTGAGCCACCTTCACCCGACCTCTTCCTCCGCACCGTGTGCTGAGGTGAGCAATGCCAATGGACTGGGCAGAGCCACGGGGAGCGTGCGGACACACCGGACACACTGGACACATGCACCCTTCTGGACGAGCTCTGGGAACAGAGAGCTGTGGGAACACCTCTTCTCCATCCGCTCCCTCTCCTGCACGTGGCTTTGCAGGGCCGCAGTGACGGTGTGGGACGCTGGCAGCAGTGGCTGGGCTGCTGCAGTCTGCAAAGGGACTCAGGTCACTCGACTTGCCTGCCGTCGTTCCCCCGAAGGACGATGGAGAGCTTCATCAGCTCAGCCTGAACTGCTTCTCAAGCTGCCCACAAGGTTAGGAATCGCTCACCAGCAGGTGGTGTGAAAAGGCGACGAACGAGGCGAGCGGAGCCGCGCGCTGTTATTGGCACAGCCCAGGGGAGAGGTGCGCGCTCGCGCCAGCCAGTCCCTGTCGCTGCGGCGCAGGCGCACGCTGGGCTCCGTGCGCATTGATTCTGGCTGGCTGGCACTAAAGCGGTGCTCAGGTTGAGCTGCTGCTCGTTCAGTCACGAAACGTGTCTGCCAGATTGCAGGTTCGCAGCAGATGGCTGAATGACGGGGATCCGCGGTGCTGATGCCGAGGAGCGATTTGTGATGGAGCGCGCACTTGTGGGGATTTGTGACTCAGCCTGCTCGTGTATTTCACTTGCTTCTCTCTTTCTCATTCCTTTTGTTTTCTCTTTTAACTCAGCAAAGAGGAGTGTTCAGCCGAGCACAGGCTGGCATCGCCTGTGATCAGAGGCTCCAGCCACAGTGCCCTGAACCCTGGCTGCCCTGTGTCCAGCCGCCGGCAGCGTCCCAGCGTCAGGAGATGCTGGCTCAGGACCGAGGGGCCCGTGAAGCAAACCAGCGACTCCCAAGTGTCCACCAGCACAGCTCCCACACAACTCCAAATGCCCAGGACAGCAGGATCTGCACACTGAGCAGTGTCCCCCGTCGTGCTGAGGGCTGTGACTGTCCCACCACCTACGCCCTGGCCAGGACAAGTCTCGGCTGGAGGCTGGTCCTCAGCAAATGGTTCAGTGCCCGCTCTGATACAGGGCAGAGCAGAACAGACAATACAATTATGGCTTTACAGACCCAGGATGTGATTTGCATTGAGAACATTGCCTGGATATGCAGTTTTTTATTTGTCTCCACCCAGGAATATGCATCTGTTTTTATCATATTCTCAGTTTGAACAAGAGGTATGAAACACTTAAGAAGATCATGTCTACTAAGATAGCAAAGCGACTCTGAGACCTCTTTGGCTTATGTGGTGTGCCATTTATTATGCCCACAAGCTGAAAGAGCCAAGATCCAGGCAGATCCCAGGCTGTACTGGCATGTGTACATATGGTGCATAAATACACATGTCCTGCAGGCGTGCATGCTCGTGTAAGCCTGTAAAGACAGAGGAGCTGGAATTCCTGCAAACCAGGCTCTGCCCAGTAGTGATAGTTTGGCAGGTTTTCCAGCTAGGTGATCAAAGCAGGCTCCACGACAACTTTCCAAACTGGTCCAGAAAAAAAACCTGCCCCAAATATAATGCATCTGTTCATAGGTAAGGATAGGTTGGTATGTGACAAGAAGTCATGCTAGTCCTAGAATCAGTCAACCCTAGCAGGGTTTTCCTGAAAGGACAGGAGGACGGATGAGTCATACTGAGTCTTCTGAAGTTCCTTTTAAACTCATTTTGTGTGTGATATAAAACCTCAGCTTCACCTTGCTTGGCGAAGCTGCCTGGAAGGCCACACCAGCGTGTCTCTAGAATTATTCAGGATCTAAATTAGATCGCAGACAATTACCGACTGCACAGTGGAGACCTTGGTGCTGCGGGATGGCTGAGCCTCTGCTGAGAAAAGCCAGAATGCAGGAGATGATGTATCGCTGCTTGTGTCCCGTAAGGCCATTTATCTCCAGTTAAGACATGAATAATGCACTGAAAGTTTTTCTGCTGACCAGCACAATTCCTTCACCTCCCATCCTGAGGTCTGTTAATTAATTGTGCTCCAAGTACATGGGCAAGAGGGAGAGTACTTGGGGACTGTCAGGATTCAGGAGTTAGTTCTGCTTGCCCAGAATGTAAGGAGTCAAAACCATCTCACACATGAAGTGAGCTGAAGCCAGACTAAAAAAAATACTAATGGAGATGATAATTTAAAGCCTTTTAACCACTCATTGTGATACAACTGTGCTCATGCACTGCTCATTACATTTTTCTTTTATATGTAAGCACAAAGGTGTGTTTAATTCACCTCAAGGGGTACCATAAGAATTCCCCAGCAAGATTTACCAAGAGAAAGCCACTGCACAGTCTGTCACATTCGGCTGCCCCTGGCTGCTGGATTGCTGCATGCCCCGAGGAATTCCACCCTCCGCTCTCTGGGTGGTAGGTGTCTTCGCTGACTGCGGGTCTGCTCATGATCCAAGGGTTTATCACACTCCAGGGAGCTGAGTTATATCAGAGTATTCAAAGGCTTACTGTCAGTTAAAAATGAAATCATATTGAAAAGCATAAACAAAACAAAATTGCAAACAGGTAGAAACACTGCACAGCACAACTGCTAGGCTGAGCAAAAAAGATCATTCCTCAGCAGCTGCAGCACATCAGCTCACTGCAGCTCTGCAGGCTGAGCTAGCCTGGCACAGCCCAGAGCGCTTGTGGCCAGCATCCCTGCCAGTTGTTACCCACACCTGGCCGCAAGGGAAGGGTGCACGTCCCCAAACCAGGCCTGCAGCCAGGCTCCAGCTGCCAAGCGGCCAGCGGCTGGGAGATGCTGAACTCAGGAGTGAGCGAGGGGCTGGGGGCTCAGCTGCTCCCCCGGGGTGACACCACAAGAGAAAACCAGCCCTGGGGTCCGCAGAGAGCAATCGCTGCCGGGGGGAGCCCTGCCCTCGCCGGGGGTACCTGGTGAGCGTCTGCCCCCCCATGCCCCACGCTGCACGCCTTTGTCTCAGTCACGCCGATCAATCTTTCCTGAAATAAACAGTGTGTTTCCTCCCTGCACTAACCCTCCATCCTAATCTGGATGTATCTAAGTAGGAAAGCCTGAATTTGCCACCAGGTCTCAGCCTTGAGTTCAGGATTTTTTTCGGGGCAGTAATTTGCAGAGCAATCAAAAGCCTCAATGTCTTAAGAAAAGAAGTCTGAGTCTATTGAAAACTGTGCGCTTTTATGTATAATCATTTTGACCTGTCTCCCTGATAAAAAAAGGATTTATCTGAGAATCCTGAAGGCACTGAAAGCTGTTGTGAGTAGGGATGCTGAGCACACTGGTCAGTGAGATAAATGAACCTAGTCAGGCTAAGAATAACACCAGAAGGATGTTATTAAATTAACACTTGGGGAACGCAGGGGAGAAAGCAGACTTCTGCTTAGTTTTCAAATTTTTCCCCCCTGTTTCTGATTTCCCTGCCAACACAGCCAAAGACAGATCTTTGCAAATGTTTTCCTGCAATTTTCTCTTTAAAATTAATACTGTCGTACTAGGAGGAAACAAAATGCCACTAGATATTGTATGTGGCAGATTGGTTGGGGGAGCATACATGCATTGTAATGAAGAAAAAAAAACCCACAAAACCAAACAAAACCCCCGCTCTATTTTTATCTGGTTTCTTCCCATGCCCTTGGGCTCTGAGAAATAGAGTCTGTTCTGTCCTTGACTCAGTAACTTTCTGGAGACATTCAGCCATTGTCTGTCTGCAATTGATTCAGCACCTTCTCTTGCTTTTACTCCCTTTTTATATGATGCTTTCCAGAGCTCATATTTTTATGTCTTCTCAGAAATCTAGTGCTCCTGTAATAGAAAATCTTTCACTAAACCAACTATTTGTTTCAGACAGCTGTTTTATTATCCATTCTCATCCATATGTTCTCTCTTTACAAAAGGAAGCAACAAATGAAACGAAAACTGTAAAGCTGACAAATGCCAGCTATCACAGTGCCGATTAAGAGCATCCCAACAACTTATTTTTTGCAATGAGTGCTGAGGCAATAAAGAGTAAATTTAAACCAACCAGTGGGAAAAGCGGTCTGTATCTTCTCTTTTCTGACATTAACCCATTGTCAGAGAAACCACCAGAAGCTGTGCCCACCCTCCTTTCACTAAGGAAAAACCACAAGTGTTTTTCTGGGGTAAACCCTCTGACCACAGCCACAGTGGGGGGATGCAAACCCAAAGCTCCCTGCTCAGATGCCACTGTTGTGTAACCGCCACTTACCACCGCTCCACGTGTCCCCATAACTACTGTCCTTGCTGTGCCAAGGACACCTCAAGGAGGGGCTTTCTGTACCCTCTGGAAATTATCACCACTGCCTTCGGTCTCCTTTTTTTTTTTTGGATAGCCAGCTCAACGCTTTTTTTTTTTTTCCCCTGCATTATCCACATCTTCCTTTCTTCCAAAGGGGTTTGGGTCAGTTTGCCATGGTTTGGTAACACAGGAGAAGAGTATGTGTTTTCCTCCCTTGCTGTGAGTGGTTTACAGGGATTGTCCCTCTGAACCCGGAAAACCAAAGACTACAGGGCTGGCGAGGAGCTGGTGGGAGAGCGGGCTGACAGCAGCTCTGCGACGCAAACCCATCTCTGAACCCAGGAGGTTTTGCTGTAACTCAGAGCAGACAGAGAGGAGGTGTGCCCTGGCTTTGTGTAAAGCTGCATTTCCTTTGAAATCAAGTTGTGTTCTCAGTATTTCCATCAATATATTTGGTTGCATCAAAAAGTGTTAAAAGGAAAGCAGAATTTGACTGTCTGAGAAAGAGAGAAGCCAACTTTTAAATCTGTTCAGAGCAGGCAACAGTGGATGAAATCCACTTTGAACTGATGTCTCAAAGCCAAGTGGAGGGAAAGCCTTTGTATCTCCAGTAAGATGTTGCTGTACCAAAAGTGTTGATTCAGAACAAAATGCTAATAGTCTACAATTGTTTAGAGTTGCTTCTGAACACACCTTTCAAGTGAAAAAAAACCTGTTCAAACAAATCTTGAGGAGAAATAAAGTGAAGAGCTGAAAGAATAGTCAATGCACCACACTGAGTGTTACACTTCCGGATGGAGTCCTTTGTTCTTGGAGACCATGAATTCATGCTTCCAATGTGACTTTATATTCCAGCAACTAGAGCTGCTATTAAATGTTTCTGTGCATGCATGCATGTGTTAGCACATTTTCCTCTCAGCTTCTTTCAATTACTGCATTTATATGACAGCTTTCATTCTAGGATACAAAACAGGAATGTTCCTAGGATGTATTCAGGTGACCATGGAGCACTGGATATGACCGAGAGTAATGTGAAGAGTAAAAAGATTTTTTCCCTCTTTTGAAGAGAAAAATATTTCTGTCTTATTACTAGGTGATTATTAGCTTTTCAGCAAGAAAAATGTGGTAATGCAAAGATGACTCCTTTCTTCCTTACTTTGCTGTCAAATTCTCCAAACAGCCTGACCTGCGTGAAGGATGCTCTTTCCTTTCCAAGTGCTGCAAGAGCACTGCATTGTGATTTATTATTCTATCTCCAGGGGCTCAGGAGACAACACCACACATTCCTATGTTACAAGAGATCACATGCTAATTAACAGCATTATACATTTATGAACCAATTATCATATTTTCACAGGACAAGTGCATCCTACATTTAATTATAATTTGAGGTCTCACTTGAATAAGCCTGTGATGGAAGCGAAGCCCAGTGCCCTCTATTAGCATTTTGCAACTGAAAGTCGGGACATTTGGCCAAGTGTGCTTTGTAGCTTCCTTTTCTCGCGCTATCCGTAATAGCAGCAGGATTGAGTCCTAACCTGTGTAGCAAAGGGGCTGACTTGCCCTGGCTCAGTAAGTGCTTCTCGTTTCCCCAGGACACCCTCCTCCTCCAGGCTGCTTCACCAGCCCACACTGCCTCTCGCTGCTGACAGCTCCCATGGGCAGGTTCAGGAGCAGGCGGCAGAGCCAGCCGTGCCTTCCGCTGGGCTGGAACACAGGCACCCGGGTACCATAAAATTGCCAATTTCAAAATATCAACTGTTTATTAAAAGTGCAGCCTCTCTCTGTCTCTCTCCTAACAGGTACACACAAGTAGGAGGGGAAGGAAAGTCATTATTGACCTTAACTGTCTTTAGATGGGAAGCTGAGGCACATATGGGACACTGTTCTCTTCAGATCAGTGAATAAAAATGCCAAGTGGACAGATGTTGTTTGCATGGCGTTTCCACCTCTCAAGACTCGCAGGGATCTCCTAAAGAAACCTTTGTGTCACTGGTTCCTGCAAAGGCCTGTCTGGGACAAATGTTGCTATAAACTGGGGGTGGAGAGTGCTCTGCAGCTGTAAAGCGTGCCCCTGTATTCCCTCAATATCATTCTTTATGGAAGTATCTTTGTTTAGCTAAACCAAATAATTTCATCCACATCTAACTAGAAATTCTCAGAAAATAATTTTTTCTGAACCTGGGCTGCTCAGAACAATAAGCAGGAACAGATATTCTCTGGGTAGCCCTGGGTAAATGAATACTGAAATGCACACCTGACCATCTGGAGCAGGAAATGGCTAGCTATGTTTTAGTGATGCCTATCATATCTGAAAGCACTCTCTTGGTCTGTTTTTCTGTCATAGTGTTAACATTAAGGATTTACAAAATCACGTGAAGAAGTACACAGCCATGGTGGAAATGTCCTTTGCTGCCATCAATCAGCATGTGTCCTTTCACACCAGAGGTGAGACTTTGCTTTTATAATGTCTGTTGTGTGGAAGGAAAATAAGTTGCCCCTCAGTCCATGTAGCCACCCAGATGTGTAAGTTCCCCCTTAGCTGCCCAAGCTGTGAGGGTGGGCACCAACCAGCCGGTCTCCCACCACAGGACCCGGGCAGCTCAGCTGGGGACCGCTGCCTCCGTGTCCCAGCAACCTCTGCATTCTTGGTACACGTTGTACCAAAACACATTGTTCAATGGTTTCAGCCTCTGTTTCCACTCCTTTTCATCAGCATACCAATTAAAATATTTTCTCTTCCCACACAGGTGGTGTTCTGCCTGTGTAACTTCCACAGCTACCTTCACTACCAATCTACAACAAGTATAGAAGAAAAATTATTTTAAAGTCTTTTAAAACAGTCATAAATGAGTCATTCACCTTGACAGCGTCACAGGGAAGCCTGGCACACTCATCTGTCTGGAAAATTCATGGGTACTTGAGAACAAAAAATCATAATATTTGGCTCTGAAACTAATAATATTTGCTTCTTCTTCTACTCCCTCTACAGAAATATATTCTGTTACATTTCTGGCAATTCCTGGCTAAGGAATGGAGCAACACTTTCATTTTATCTGAGGCAGACTGTGTATTTTAAAAGATCTATAAACACAAGTTTTCCAAAGCACAGTCATTGTTCCTGTAGGCAAACCTTTATGTTTACCAAAATTTATGTTGCAAACCAAGTAATAAGGCTTCAAGCACTAATCAAAAAATTCAGAGCTGCAAGTTGGAAACAAACAACCTGGAGCACAAACAGCTCTTAGCACTAAAAATAAATCCAGCCTTGTCTGGGATCTCTGTGGAGCTTTGTACCTCCCGGACCATGAATATTCTTCCATTTCAGCTTTCAAATTAGTTGCTGTTTAGGCTGTTTCAGTATCTGTGGAAGAACCTTCCCTGGCAGAGGAAGCTCATAGGTTGCAGCGCTTCTGGTTGGTGAGGTCTAGTGATACCTGCAGAGCAAGCCCTGCTTCCAAAAGCCGAGCCAGTAAGTTTTCCCATTTTATTACTCTAATGTGTTTTTAATTGAATCCACTGAAAAAACATAAGTAGAAGAGCAAGACATGAAAAATACAGGAAGATGGGAAACTACAGCAAACCAGCTGTTAGCGGGGCGGGAGGAAGATGATACAAGAAAAGAGCTACTAAGCTTTAATTCAATGTTTCCAGAAACCAGTGACCACCACTGCCACTGTCTGCAATGAAATCACAGCAGCCAGAGCTGGTCTGTGCACAAGGTGGGTGATGCCCCAAGATATGATGCTGTGGCCATGGTGTAGTGGTTCTGGCCCCAGCTACTGGCAACAAACACCACAAAGCCGCTCGCTCACCCTCCCCCCTCCCAGGGATGGGGAGACAATTAAAGGGGTGAAGGGAAAAGAGACTCGGGGGTTGAGATAAGAACAATTTAAAAACTAAACTACAATAACATTGGAAATGATAATAATAGTAATATATACAAATATACAAATGAGTGACACACAGTGACACTGCTCACCACCCCATGGCCAAGGCTCAATCCCTTCCTGGCCAACGATCCCAGGGCAGGGAGAGTCCCGAAACCACAATCCCAGAACGGAGATAAGAGCCCGAGCATCCGAGAGACCAAGACCAAGAGAGGGGTGACCTGGAGGGAGACAACCCGGAGCCAGAGAGAGCCCTTCTGGCCAGAGCCTTCCCTCTCTCCTGGGCATGCCGGGCATGGGATGGAACAGACCATGGGCCAGTTTGGGTCTCAGTCCTCAACCTGAGGTGGAATCCTGGGCTAGGGATGGGGCTGTGCTCCCTCCCAGCTTCTCCTGCCCCTGCAGACACGGGCACAGCAGAGGAGCTGGAAAGTCCTTGACTGTCCTGGCAGCAGCTCCACCCATCAGTGTGTGATCAGCTTCTCCTCAGCACAAACCCCAACACAGCCTCACCCCAGCTGCTGGGAAGAGAGCTCCCTCTGTCCCAATGACACCAGTGCTGGACGCTCCTGCCCTGCCAGGTGTGGGGGCTGCACCGTGGGCACGGGGGCTGCGCTGTCCAGACCGTGCCCCACTCAGCACAGCCTGGGCGCTCCGGGCGAGCCCGCCTGTCACTGGCAGGGGCTCCCCCCGGGAGGATCCAGGACTGCTCACATCAGCTCCGTCTGGATAATGAAGCGGCATTTGCCACGTCACCTGAGGTCAGGCCCCGCGAGCCAGCACCGAGCCCTCAATCCTTTCAATGGTCCTTCCAGCAGCATGCCATACCCCGTGTCCCGTAACACCTCTCCTCGAGATGTTTATTTTGGCAAAAGGAGAAACCTGGAGGGTTGTTAGGGCTGTGGGGATAACTTCTTTAATGGGGACCTTTGGTCCAGAGCCCTGGGGAAGGTGACCGAGTCAGCCCAGAAGTCTTTGAGAGAATGGAAATGCAGCAAAGCCTTCAAACTGCCCCGTGCTAAGGGAAACCCTGCGTGGCTGCACAGCCCAGAGCTCAGTGCTGAGGGCAGCGGGGCCCGGGCCCGCTGCCTGCCTGCCCTCAGCAGAGCCACGGGCTGAGCTCAGCATCCGCACTTACAAAGCACTTCTGCTGGAATTTCCCAAGGTGTAAAACTTCTGCCTGTATTTGTATTTTGACTTGCTAAGGGATACCAGACTTCTCAAAACAAGGACATTTTCCATAAAAACGCAGATATTAGCTTTCAGGCAGTTCTACAAATAAGGATGTCACAACATTTACTTTTCAGAAGACATTTTCAGAATGGCTTTGGGCTATGTCATGTTGGCAGAAGGGGGTTTCCAAGTGAACAGAGCAGGAAGGAGGAGAAGGTGTAAGAAGGGGAAGAGACACAGCAGAATGAGAAGGCATCACGAGGATGGCTGCTGGGGAGGCACAGCCAGACAGGGCTGCAGTTGGGATGAGCTGCAGTCGGGATGGGGCTGCAGTTGGGATGGGGCTGCAGTCGGGAGGGGGCTGCATTCGGGACGGGGCTGCAGTCGGGACAGGGCTGCAGTCAGGATGGGGCTGCAGCCTGCTCTGCTGCTGGCTGGGCACACAGAAGCTGGTGGGATCCACTGCTGCTGCCTGTCACCGGGACCAGCTCGCAGCATCTGCCCCACTGCAGCAGCCCCAGTGCCTCCTGCTCTCCTGGGCATGGGAAGGGGACCGGCAACACTGCCCGCACGGTCCCTGGAGCCTCGGCTCACAAAACCGCTGGGGCTGATGCCCACGCCTGGTCTGCACGCAGCTGCCCCACAGACAGGGGCTTCAGGGCCAGAGCAGCCACTGTGCTGCCAAAAGGCTCCCTAGAAAAACCCTGAGGTTTCCACATAGTCTGGAAGAAACACGCTTTGGCTTAAAAATGTAATATTCTGCAGGAATTGGGGGCAAAACAAAGGCAGGAGGTTATTCCTTCTTTGCCTGCAGGAATTTCCATCAAGCATTCAAGTTAAAACACTGTAATGCTCCTGTGCTGGAGAGATGGGAAGAGGAGGGTAAAAAGTTCAGTGCTGTACCATCTCCTGTCTTCCAAACAGAGATGTAAATTAAATACAAAGGGTTGTAATGCAGTGAAAAGGGAGTATGAATTTCTGAGTAAGCGAACTCATTTAGTTTCCTTATAATGTACATTTGGTAAGAAGCTGAGAAAACACATTATCTGGAGCCACAGGGCCAAACCCAACTCAGAAAAAACAGTCCAACAAATCTGTCTGAAATGGGTTCCTTTGATAGGAGAGAAATCTGAACCTGGGGAGGGACTTTTGTCTTGATTTTCTAATTCATACAGTGCTCAGACCAATTTTCCTCCATATACAAAATGTCAAGGACAAAACAGGGGTTTTGGGGTTGGCCTTTTTGAATCCTCATGTATGTACTTACTCATTATTTTATCAGACAGGCAGGAGGTTTAGGCATTACCGCAATCCAAAACCTTTAATTTACATATAACACGAATGGCCTGTGTAATTTTCCAAAAAAAGGGGAATCTTTTAAAATGTTTTGATCTGTCCTTTAGCATTTCAATATCTCTACTACAAAAGTCTACAGGGGAGTTCAAGGCAATAATATCACAAGCTGTGTCTCCACAGGAGCCTATTATTTTATTCTTCCAGATTCCTCAGGAGTTTTTCATGGCTATCAGTTTCAGCTGAGATCCTCCAGGCATTTCCCTTCTCCCCCTGCCTCTGAGACCACTGAATGTGTCATTTGAAACACCGGCTCAAGCTCCTTCCCTGCAACAGCTCTGACCTACTGGCTTCATTCTCTTCAATTTTCTTCTCCCACGTTTTCTCACAACCACTTCCAAACTAGAGCTGCACCTTTTCTGGTCCGTTTTTTCTTTCCCCTTTAGCCCCTTACAGTCTGCCAGCTCAGGGATGCAGTTTCCAGTGTCTCTCCTGCTCTGCTTGGACATCCTTTAGTCCCAAATACAGCATGGGAGCAGCTCTCAGCCCCTGTGGTCCTGCCTGCGCCTGCCTGATGCTGTGACAGAGAGATGGGGGAGTGCCAGGAGAGGCAGAGACAGACCGGTGACTGCTTCATTGTCTTCCACTGGAACTAGGGGCAAAAAGGCCCTTCCCAGAGGAAAAAATGAGCTGTGTCACACAGGAACACTCTTGTGGCCGTACAAGATGGAGATGGGTATTTCCTTAGTATCAAAGACCTTCTGGCTTTCCTGCGCTTCTTCCTTCCATCTCGGCACACAGAAGGACACCTCCATGGAGCACCAGCCCTGAGCAGCGCTGCCGGGGACGGCTCCTCCTGCAGCCTGCGGCCGGACCACCCGCTGCCTGGGAGGGCAGGACCCCACGGGCAGGACAGGACCCCATGCCCAGGGCAGGACCCCGTGGGCAGGACAGGACCCCACGGCCAGGGTAGGACCCCACGGGCAGTGCAGGACCCTGCGGGCAGGGCAGGACCCCACAGCCAGGACAGGACCCCACGGGCAGGGCAGGACCCCAAGGGCAGGGCAGGACCCCCCAGGCAGG
>NW_010103857.1:0-8105 GCF_000699245.1 Pterocles gutturalis | reverse complement strand
CACGGGCAGGGCAGGACCCCATGGCCAGGACAGGACCCCACGGGCTGGACAGGACCCCGCAGGCAGGACAGGATCCCACGGGCAGGACAAGACCCCGTGGGCAGGGCAGGACCCCACGGGCAGGGCAGGACCCCATGGCCAGGGCAGGACCCCATGGCCAGGACAGGATCCCGCAGGCAGGACAGGACCCCGGGGGCAGGGCAGGACAGGACCCCACGGCTAGGGCAGGACCCTGCGGCCAGGGCAGAGCCTGGAGGACACATCACCTCAGCTTTGAGCAGGACCAGCTCCTGAGTGCTGCCGCTGTCCAGGATGCCTGCACAGTCTGTTCTCTTGGCACCGAGGACGAGGGGGTTATGGAGAGAGAAGCAGTAAGTAGAAACTGAGTTTCGAATAAATCCCGTTAAGAGGTTATTGTAAAAGTAATTTAAATTCACATTTTAAGGGAAAGACCAGGAGTACCACTACTAGTGCCATCCTTTTTTTTTTTTTCCCCCTGGGAACTAACCCTATTCATCTCTCTGTTATGCTGTTAAGTCATGCCAGCATTTCCCTGCACTCATGGAGCTATTTTAATTGAATTAAATAATGAATTCTCTTCTTTAAAAAATATCTGTACCCAAAATGTGCTTTAATAATGCCTGTCCTTAATATTTTGTCTTTTTTTTTTTTTCCTGGGGAAAAATAAAGTACATTTTCACAATTTTTGACCCCACTCTGATATCACATACCGGGGCTAAGACACAACTCCACGTCCCTTTCTCAGTAGCTACCTATCCTGGTACCATAGCAATTGCCCGGCTGACTGCCCCCTCCTCCCCTGCCCACACAAGGCTATAAAGTGATGACATTTCTGGAGGACAGAAACATACTGACAAACAAAATATTGATAATAGCGGTGTTTATGCAGGGTGCTGGTCAATTTTTCGGTGCACCAACTCTGACCGCCGCATCCCAAACCACGACAGTGGTACAAAGGGTCTGTCTGTGAGTCATTTCTGGGCCGTTTGGACCCCAGTCCCCACCCAGAAGAGATCAGTCAGTAGTCACGGGGCCTCCAGGCTCAACAGCAGAGCACTCTTCTCCAGGGACAGAGAGCCTCACAAGCAGCATGGCCAGCAGCAGCTCTGGGATGTCAGAGGAAACAGGCGGGATCCTGCTCCTGCCTCAGCACCACAGTGCATCGAGATGTGTTGTCCTAAACCGCATCACCTCTGGGAACTCGTATTCCTCTGACAGAAGTGATGATGCAGCCAGCCGCCCGGCTGGGCTGAATGTTGTTTATCTGCACTTGATCTTTCCCAAGGCCATTGACAGAAAGAAAGATAGAAAAACATTTATTCTCTCTGTGGTTTGTGCCATTTTTGCGTAATGCCATCTGATCCCCAGCTGTCCGTCGCACTTCAATGAGGTCTGCATGAGGTGCTGGAAGAGCAGAGTGCAGCTGATGAAAGTCGCAGACTTTGCAGAAGTGATTTGTGTTTGCTCCTTCCTGAACCTCACCCACGCCGTTATTTTCCACTCGGCAATGTTGTTCCCCAACGCCTGGGTTGCGCTGCATCGCCATTCCATGTTTTTCAGGACAGCGCTTACGGATACACTCCCAGCATCTGTAAGCCCAAATAAGCTACTCACCTTGTCAAACCTCCTGGTTTCCCTCGGAGGGCAGCTGCTCCCTCGTCAGTCCCAGGTGAAGCGGGATGATGGTGTGGCTGAAATCATCCATCAACAAAGCACGGGGAAAAGGACAGTTCAGCAGCACAGAGAGGGATCCATCTTCCCCAGTGCCTGCTGAGGCGACAGAGGGTTTCTACCTCAGTGTTACTTGACTCAGCTTTTTTCCTTATTTCAGTCCCATCCTGCTTTTCAACGAAATAATGTAATTCTCTACTTTTCCTTGAGAAGGTAAAGAGAATGAGAAATACAACAAGCAAAGGCTCTAGAAGCTGTCTGTGCACATCCAGGTTCACAAAATGTCAACCAACACACAAATACTGGTACAGGAGCTTCATACCTCTGCCTAGCTAATTGGCTTGTTAACCAACCTTTCTTCAGGGTAAAACAGAAGAATCATCATAGCATTTACTGGTATCAAAGCAACTGATTAAAAAATACTTTCCATATTAAAGTTGACATTTAATTAGCTTAGCTCCAGTGAGCCTGCACTGCCTGAAAAAGAAATCCCTCAAAAGGCTGAATAAAGCCCCTCTATTATTGCTTTTCTGTGATTACATAACATATATTTGCAACCATCCTGTATTAACACAAGTAGCAATTACATTATGTTAAAATGACACTTATTGAGATGGCAGAAAACTGTCACGTGAAAGCACCAATATAACTGTTCTAATAAGGCAAACATTATATTTAGCTCCGAGCCTTATCCATATTTTATTAAAACAGGGAGACGTGAGGCCAGCTATGAAGGCTGTACCTTTGTGTGCATCCTCTGGAGTAAATTACCGAGCAGCGGTCCCAAGCACACCACTGAAGGAGCGCACGGGGTGGAGCTGTTCGCCCCAGAGGGAAACCTGCAGGGTTCTGGCAGAAGGGTCCAGGGAAAGCAGTGCCACCCACAGCGTGGCTCTGGCAGGGAGCTGTGTGGAGGATGCTGCACCCTGTGTCCTCAGGAAGATGCTGCAGCTCAGGAATCGCCTGGGCAGAGCGGAAAGGCACCTGGGCACTCGGGTCGTGAAGGACACTGCCATCGGCGTCATTGAGAGCCTTCTTGCCCCACGGGCACAGAGGAGTTCCTTTGTCCTCAGCTCCATTTTTAAAGGGCGCCTTTGTACGTTTTCTCCAACGTTTGACAATTTCAGACGCCACAGATCCTGACAGTAGATACCTGCAGTTGTTTTACCATTAACTTTCTTCTTCCATATAAGGTTTTTAAAATTTGTTTCACATTGCTTTTGTGAAAAAACACAGCTACGGCATATCTAACAGTCCCCTGAGACCAAAGAGTCGGGGGAAAAAAAGGAAAAAAGATACCAAAGTGCAGATTTACTTGCACAGCAAGATAAGAGGAAATTCTTCCTTTACAGGGGAACAATACCTCTGAGATTAAAACAAGGCTCTAAGGCTAAAATACAGAACAGTAAGGCAGTCTGGAAAAGCATAAACTAGCCAGAGGGAATAAAGTCTATGAACATGCAGGAACTAACCTTCACGCTTTTTGGTAACAGCTGAAAGCAGTTTTGGTATCACATCTTTGGTTACTGTCAGTTCTGCCTGCTCAGCGTTCCACTGCCTCTGTCCCGGTAGGGACCTTACCCCAAATAAACCTCTACGGACAAAAAGGACCTCTGGAAAAACCTGCAGAATCTTTAAGGTAGTTCTTGCATTTTCCACTAATAGCACTGGTTTTATTCCACACAGTCGAGGACAGCCAGACTGTTGGATCACACAAGTTCACTTGTAATTTTTCATCTGCAGTTCCTCTGCTTCTGAGTATATATTAGTCATCCTGAGTATTAGGGACGGATGTGATAAACCATTAGCATTAGTGAAAAACGCGTGCTGTGGATGTTCTCAGCCTGTATCTACAGAGCTTTATCTCCACACATGTCCTGTCTCCAAAGAGGTAGAAGGCTGTTGGTATTATGTCATACAACAAATTACTGTAGACTTCAGTGATTTTCATCAAAAAAAGTTAAACATTTTCTGAGTCAATAAAGAAGGAAAAGGTTATACCGTTTTTGCAGTGTGTATTTTCCTAATTTATTGCACACTTCAGAATCTTCAAAGTTGTTTGCCAGACCCACTGGATTCCCTTTCACCATTAAATTTAACAGTCCTCTGAATGGTTTCCATATAACATTGCCAACATCTGTGGGGTAGAGGATGTGAAGGAGTTAATAGCCTATGAAAGTTTGTCACTAGTGATGGTGCCAATGTTAAGAAATGCCACTGAAATTGCATTTTAAGCAGTTTGAGATTAGTGCCACTTGTGGTAAATGTCCTGCCTTTTAAATGGTGAAATGTGTTTTCCAGGCAGGCAAAGAAAGAAGGCTGGGAACAAAGGTTCTTTCATTAGGCTGTTGCTAACTGGATTGCCTTTAGTGGGATTGCCTTTATCTTTCCTTTACAGTTAAGATATCTCTGACTGTACAAGCTTTCTATAGATAGTTCTTTGTCTGAAAGGATGCACACATATATTGTACACAGAGTATGTATTTCATAAATATGTAAGGAAAATATATAACACCACATTACAGAAATATGCAATGTATACATGTAGTGCTCATTGTATAAGCATGTAAATATGTGTAATGAACACTTTGCTTTTTGACTAAGGAAAATATCGGGAAACCTCCTCATGTTCCCTTCTGTTTCTCTGACAGTTCAGCGTTTTGACCTGCTGGTGGGATGCTTTCCTGCGCTGGTGTCCTGCCCGCAGAGCAGCCGGGCTGAGCCTGAGCATGGCACGGTGGCAGCTGAGCTGGCTCCATCTGCTTGGGCCAGTCCCCGATTTCAGAGCGACGCAACCTACCCATGCGAGTGAGTTCAGAAATGAACCGACGTGGTTCCTTAACTGGGTCAGATGCATTTTTTGTGACCACCCTGTGCCGTGTCTGCTAGCATGACGGTAGATTACAAAGTGATTTATTTTCCACGGATGAGGCCAAACCCTACCGCAGCTCCTGAGGAACCAGCACCATGCAGGTGACGGAGGGTGGCTTGGGCGGTCGGTGCAGGGAGCCAGGGTACAGCCTCAGTCTCTGTCGGAAAGCGGGTGGTCTGCGTGGGTCGCACGCCCAGATCGCTGCGGGGTGGCAGCAGCAGCGCGGTGCTCGTGGGTCCTGGCTGAGCTCAGGGCTCCAGGGGAGCAGGGGCACCCCTCATGAGAGGTCCTGTCCCGACAGCCTGAGCTCGCACGGCACCAGCCGCCCAAGGAGCATTTCCCTGCAGCAGCGAGAAGCAAAGGCACAGCTGTCCCCTCCAAGCTGCTGGAGCCACTGCACAGCTTCGCTGGAGCACAGCGATGGCGCGCTGGCATCTGCAAAGCAGTAGATGGGCACAGGAGGGGCTGTGCCAACCCGTTTCAGGCATGGGGTCTGCTTTGGCGTGTTTCGACTGCATAGAGTTGTCAGTATTCATTAACTAAGCACCAAGATGCCCCCAAAAGGTGGGTCGTATTGGGAGAATAAACATATTTGAAATATTAATAACTACCAGCTAGGAAGCAATTAAAAGTTAATTAGAGGAGAGGATCAAAACTGCCCATTTCTAATAATAATTACTGTCATGCAAAGCAGTGAAAGGGATGCTTCTGCACTGATACAATCACAGAATGTTTTTCAGAGCCTAAATATTCCAGCAGCTAATTTGAGTAAAGACATACTGTGCAAGGACACAGGGGCTTTTGAAAAACACATTCCAGTTGTGTTTCCTGAACAAGGCAGCTGTAACACTTGCTTTAAGCAAAGTTAGCAATGCAAATTAATTATCCAAAATGAACATCAGTATTTAGGACAAATATTATCAGCGTTCAGTGTCACAGTTCCGGACTAAAAGACAGAATGAAGTAAAGAGCTATTAGCAGCAGATTATCTAAAAACCCAGCAATGGACAGAAATGTGCACTTTCTTTCTTAGATGAGTTCCTTTCTTCCGTTGGAGTGAAATTTGTTCCATTAAAGATAACCAGTGCAAATTCCATGTAAGTGGCTCTGAACTTCATGCGCTGTGTTACTGGTATGGGCAGAGGAGAAGCAGCTGGCGTGGGGACAGCTCAGTAGAGACATTTCTAGATTGGTACATGGAGGTCTCATAGTTTTGCACGGTTGATGATGTCTTTGTAGGTGGATCACATGCAACACTGCCATTTCACGTACCCACCTGGCACCCTAACCAGCCTTAACAGGAAAACTGCTCCAGGTCAGGAACCCTGCTCCTAGGACATCCTCTAACAAAACCTCTGAGCCCAGGGAAGCCCAGCTGCATCCTTGTGTCCAGCACACGAATACAGCCCCAGCTCTCACGGACGTTGGGTCTCCTCTGATCTGCTCCTCCTTTCACCACCCATGCTCTGTGCCCTTTCGTGCAGTTTTTGAGAGCAGCACAGTCACAGGACACGACGCCCCGAGCTCACAGGGCTCAAACCTGGGGCTCGCAGGGCAGAGGATGCCTTGAGGTACGGGAGCTCGTTGGCTCTGCCCACGCTGTGTTACCTGGCCAAGAGCCCGACCCTCTGCCTCCCGTCTCCTCCAAGAGCCTTTGCCGGTGTTGGCCCACAGGCACTCACAATTAATTTTTAATGAATTGCTTTATGAAATCTTTCACTGCAGAAAAACTGGCATTACCATGCAAACAATGTGTTTGTTTTGTGGGGTTTTTTTCCCCCAGGGGGCTGGAAAGTACAATCAAATATTTGTGTAATGACCTAAAACAGAACGATAGGATGATTTCTAACGCAATAAACTACAGATAAAGACAAGTGAATAATGCATCAAATTATGGATCTGGTATTTTTAAATGAGCTGTTATGCTGCTATATAGCCCCACACTGCTACAGGGAATTAATTCTTAGCCATCTTTATCTTATCAGCTATCTTTTCATGTTAAATTTTCATAATTAAATTTTAAATTGATTGTATATTACGCTAAAATCGGGAGACAAATTTTTTAAAAAGTCTCCGGTGACTTTACACCTCTCTTTTGTGCGAGGCTGTCTGCTGACAGGCTGGATTTTCTGGACTTTGTTCCTATTTGCTGTGGCTTAGTAAAGATTTCTTGCATGTAGTGCTCAAAAACATTTGCTGTGTCTAATCCTTGTGTTGGAAGACAATCATCATTTCAGTGTATCATTAGTCACCCTAAGACACATCGCACTGTTTTTCTTTTCCCCTTGGAAACTTTGTGAAACACATCTTGTTCCACCCATTATGCATAACCCAGGGAAACGTCCTTTGTGGCGGGGCTGAAGGATGGCGCTGGATGCTCGGACCCAGCACACGGCCCTGCGGTTGTGTGTCCTCCCACAGAGCTCCCGCAGGCTCAGGAGGGCAGTGGGCTGCTCCGCGGGCCAGTAGCCAGCACCCCGCGCCGTGCTCCCCGCTCTGAGCCACCGCGGCACAGCTCGGAGCCCGCAGGTAAGGGCGCACGGGCAGTCACCCCAGGGCACGGCTGCACGCAGCAGTTGCAGGACCACCGCTCCCAGGCACCCACAGCCAAAACTCACCGGTCCTTCAGCAGCTGGCAATCACTCAGTCACCCACTCGGGCTGGGTGTGGGGGTAAAACCAACTCCTCCGCCTGGGCAGGACAGTTCACACTCCTTTACTTTTTTTGGCTTAGGCATATTTGTTTTGCATAGAAAAAAACACGACTTTTCACACGGGCATACTGAGCACAGCTTCCCCCAGCTGCAGGTTCATTCACAGGCTTTTGTAAAATGTCTGCACAGAAAAATGCTCATAGCAAACAGGAAAAAAAGGTTTGCTGTGGCTTCTTATCCTGAAAGTTAAGATGCAAGCCAGCTCCATCTGCTTTCACAGAAAGTTTGTTCCTGCAGTGCACTGGATGAAAGAGAAAGTTCAACCACTCCTGAGTTCTAACTCCTCCCTAAAAAGCAAACTGCTTAGCTGTAGTTGTATGAAAACATGAACTGACACACTCCCTCAAGAAGCCATTAAACCTGTCATGTTAAGTCAAAAATTTGCATATGTCTGATTGTTTAGTAAACAAACTGTCTCCTGAGAGGATGGTAATTAATCTTTTACATCAAATCTGTTGATTAGTCTTTCTGAGAATAATGATACATGTTACAAACAGGTGTAAATCATGATATCACTTTCTTTGAAATTTAGGATTAAACTTGGCAGTGAACAAAATTTTAAATGTATTTTTTGAGCTTTGGAAGCATCGTATGGTTTAGTAAGAGATTAATTCCTTTTTTTTACTTCAAAATTAAAGTCTTTGGTATTCTTTCTATTAGGCAGATTTTTTTTAAATCTGAATTAAACGCAAGAGTGGGATCCACCTACAGGCTGTTGCATTTGTGAATGACTGCAACACTGAAAATTTAAAAGGAGATGTACATTTGAATAACAGAATCATAGAATCACAGGATGGTCTGGTTTGGAAGGGACCTTAAAGCCCACCC
>NW_010103856.1:0-239 GCF_000699245.1 Pterocles gutturalis | reverse complement strand
CTGTGCCAGTTGTGGGGAACCCTGTCCCCTCCACTGCTGCAGGGCTCAAGGTGCTGGGGTGGGCAGGTTTCTTCCCCAGGATGGCCGCTCTGGATGGAGTGGTGGGACCCCTGAGCCCACCCTACGGAGGAGCCTGTGGGAGCTGGCTGCCCCGTGGTGCCCATCCAGCGCTTGGCTCCCAGCCTTGCTCGGCTCGCCCCGGACAAATGCTGGCATAGGGCAGCGGTGACAAACAACTC
>NW_010103855.1:3446-6590 GCF_000699245.1 Pterocles gutturalis | reverse complement strand
TCCCCTCGCCATCTTCCCCCCCGACAATGTTGAAGCCCAGGCCAGTGGAGCCTTTGTGCAGGATGATTTTCCGGGGCTCCCTGGAAGGACAGACATGGGACAGGGTGACATCAGGGTGAGGAGCAGCGAAGTTGGTGACAGGGTTGGCGATCCCCAGGCTTCCTGGCACACCAATGGAGCTTGAGTCACCTCAAGTGTGACCTGGCGTGACTCAGCTCTCGGCACTGAGGAAGCTGATAAACCGGGAGAGGTCCAGGCAGTTGCAGGAGTGAGATGAGACAGAGCATGGATGGAGACAGAGCATCCACCATGAAATCACACACAGGAACATCTGACTGCGAGGCAGGATCGGATGTCATTATCCTGGGCACTGAGGATGGTGTGGCTGTGCCAGGACACAGGGATCAAGCCCCTCCGCACCCACACAGCATGGCAAGCATGCCCACAACCCCATGCACCCCCAAGCCACAGGCCCTGTGCAGCTCAAAAGAAGTCCTGAATTTTTCAGTGATGACTTAATTCTTTTGCAGCTCAAACAATAGGCAGGCAAAGGCAAAAAGACTGCCTGGTATCACAAAAATCCTGTGTCAGTTTTCGTCTGGGGAAAAAAAAAAAGTCTGATGGGAACAACAGCAGCTTCTAGATCAAGTACTGGATTAAAATACGTAATAAATCATACCAGACAATCAGCACAGGCTGCCCATGACTGTCAGCCAACACAACACTGGGGACCATCAGTGCATCCACTGCAGTGACTGGCTCAATCCCGGGTGCTCCAGCGGATACCACAAGGACTGAGGACCTGTCAGTGAGCTTAGCAGCCTGATCAACCCTGTGCCTGCCAGGGAGCAGAGGGAGACCTCTGGGACACGGTAGGAGAGATGCTGCAGCCCCAGGCACGGCACTGGCCAAGGGCATCTGCGGTGGACCCTAAAATGCCGACAGACATGCTGAGGAACTCTGGGGCACTGGGAGGGGCTGGCCCAGCCAGTCACTTGGCTGCCGGTGACAGCCAGGGAAGGAGTGGGGCTGAGGCAGCAGGAGTGGAGCAGGGCCCCAGGGGAATAGTTCAGCTGAGCAGACAGCATGAAGACCTGCCAGCCTGGCAGCGTGCTCCCAGGCCACTCTTTCAAGAAAACACCTCTCTTCAGCCCTCTGGGCCAGGCTGGAGCATCACTACCATCACCTGGGCAGATGGGAGAAGGTTTTGGTGTTTTCGTGGATGCAGGTGGCAGGATTTACCTCCAGGGACATGTGACAGCACCCCAGGAAAAGTCTCCTACCATCCTTCCCTGTATGTGAGTCCTGATGGGCTAAATGTCACTTAGCTCCAGGCAACAACCTTATAAGGAGCAACAGGAGCAGGAGACGGACAGACGGAAGTGCAGGATGCCTTGCAAGAAGGTCTTGCCAGGCTCCTGCCCTGTCCAGACCCTGGGCTCAGCACAGCCTGACCCTCCCAGCTGCTTCTCTCCCTGTCCCTCCACCTCCCACCAGGTACAGCAGCTCCCCAGTCCCCTACCTCTGGTCACACTTGATCCTGTGGCCTTGCAGCTGCCTGGAAGGGGACAGGGATGGCTGTCCCCTGTAGGTCATGGATGACGAGACGTTGACTGTGAACATTGTGGCGTGGCAGGCTCTGTTGGCGGTGCCAGCCGGGAGGCCCGAGGGGCAGGAATGTTCTGAATGCTCCACGCCACGGCTGCCAGTGCTGCCTGTCTCTGCCTCTCGCTGGCTGCTGGGCCAGCGGCTTCTCCGACCCACACACAGGGTTTTTTATGGAAGTGCTGAAAGGATGAAAGGGCGCAGCCTTCACTCTGCTAGACCCTACAGACTTAACTCCTTCCTGCTCCTGCAGGCACAGACAGCACAGCCCTGACCCGGGGGGAGCACCCAAGCGAGGGCAAATTTGCAGCCCAGCTCCCCATGCCTGCAACTCCACACACACCATGCATTGCTGCAGCCTTCAAACACAGAGTAATGGCAGAGTCATAACTCCAGCTATGCATTTCTGATGGGACAGAGGCTGAATCTACCTTGTGACCTCCAGAAAATGCATGCTGTATCCTTATGGCCTTCGGATGTGTCTGAGCTCTGAGCTAAGCAGGGCTCAGGACTCAGCTGGACCATAGCGCAGGACTGGGATGCACCAGGACCAGGAGAAGACCAGGGAAATACTGTGGAAGCACCATTGGGGTTAAAAGAGGCTCAACCCCAAGCCCTCAGGATGCCACCAGTGCTTGGCTCAGGTGTGGTTGTGAGGGGGCAGGGAGGGCTGCAGCCATCAGTCTCTCTGCAGCAAAGCTATGCCTGGGGCTAGAGCTCTCCCAGGAGAAGAAATAGGTCAGATTTTTGGGTCTGCAAACCCTGCCTCCAGCCAGCTGATGAACTTGCTCTGCCCCTTGGGTTTTCTTGCCGCCCAAGCAGAGTGCAGGAACCATGACCCCAGCTTGTCCCAGTGGGGAGCATCCCCAGCACCCATGAGGACTAGGCAGTTCAGTGGAAGGTGGAGAGACACTATAGGAACCCAGCAGGGGAAATGAAGCCCCAGACAGGTGCACATCAGATTTCAGTCTTGACACACACTTTCTGCTTCCATCCTCATCCCAGGAGGCAGGACATGGACTCTTGCAGGCAGATTCCATGCTGGACGTTGTAGCGTTGACACTGGGACCTCAGCACAGAGTGAATGTGGCGATCCTGTGGGCCTGTGCTGGGTTTGGGTTGCAGTGGTGGAGCTCATTGGAAAACATGCTCTGGTCCCTGGCCCTGGGTGCTGCAGGACATGAGGGTCACTGGAGCCACGTCCACGTCTGCAGCAGCACTTGTGCCCATGGGAGCGGAAGAGGCTTGATACCGGATCCAGGCCAGGACCTCTGCTTTTCCTGGGGAATGGCTGGCAGTAGCCTCCTGGGAGGCAGCGGCTTCTTCAGGGGAGTCACTGCCTTTCCCCACACCAGTAAGAGCATTTGGACCACACTGGTCCCAGTGCAGTCTTGGTGATGCATGAGCCATCAGACCCACAGCAATGAAGCTGTCCTGGTGAGGGGTTTGGTGATGCACATGAGGTTTTCGGTGCTGCCCTGGGATGGATGAGGGAGTTGCTGAGCCCATCTGGCCAGGAGTGGGGGCCTGTGGCTGGGC
>NW_010103855.1:1385-3413 GCF_000699245.1 Pterocles gutturalis | reverse complement strand
CCCCCGAAGGCCAGCCCCATCCTCTAGCGGCCACTGGCACATGCTGCATCAGAGCCACCGCCAAGTCCCGGCTGAGCCACTGCTGAGCCATCACTGGGCTGTGTCCAGCCCAGGCTGGGCTGCTCTCTCTGCCCCACAGCCCACAAACAGGGACATTGTAGGAAGGGACACCCTAGTGAGACTGGGGTCCCTGGTGAGAGACAGATGGTGTGTTTTCTGAGCGCTGGGACTCAGGCTCTTCTGTGGTGCAATGTAATGGCTGAAAGCACTGCTCCTGCATGTGGCATCATCCACTGGTGCCCTGACAGCGTGGGAGCTGCTACACCCAGTGAGGATGCAGTGCGGGAACAGGCTGTAGAACCAGCACCGTTGGTGCAGAGACCAGGTGGAAGAGATGGGGTGCGGGCAAAGGTTAGCGCTGCACGGGTCACAGGGCACAGAGGCACCCGGCCGTGGCCAGTTACCAAGAAGAAATAAATCCCCATGACAAAGGTGAGCACAGGCACTCTCCAGAAGGACAGCACACCTGAGACTGGATGGCAAGTCAGGGTCTCCAGCATCTGCCAGCACCCTGCAGAACGGGACAATCCCAGCTGAGGCTACGGCATCTTCCACTGCAAATGCAACCCCAAAACCAGCCTGCAAGCTCATTCCTAACAGCAGACCCAGCCCTAAGCCTAACCCAAGTGTCAGTCCTAAGAATACAGCCTGAGCCCTACAGTCCTGGCTCTGGGGATACCAAACTCACAGCAGGGTCAGAGCTGGCCCTGAGGCTGTTGCAGGCAGAGGGAAAGCTGGGAGCCCAGGCAAGCAGAGCACGACCAGCCAGGTCTTGCTCTCCCATCCTCAGCATGAAGCTTTGGAGAAGTTTTACACTGCATTTAGGCTCAGAGCAACATCTCCTTTGTGCTCTTCTTTATTTGCCAGGTTCAGGAAACAAACCTACTTGGGCAGTGTAAACTACACCAGTGAGGAAAAGGGGGCTGTGCCAGGGCTACACAGGAGGTTGTCAAGCCCAGGGCTGGCAGCTGGTGAAATGGCACCCAGGTGCAGGTGGTTTGGGATGCCAGGCTTGGGGAGTGTGGGAGGACAAGCCTTACTTGTCCCCAGAGGTATGCCTACCCAGCCCCTCAGCATGAACTCAGCTCCACTCTGGGACAGCCAGCTTCCAGTCTGGGAGCCTGCAGCACTGCTGGCACCGGATGGCACCCTCAGGGCAGGGCACACCTTGTATCCAGGTAATGTAAAACAAGTAAGAGAACAAAGCTGAAATGCAGATGCGTAAGGCTCTGGTAGTAGCAGGAGGGGCAACAGGGAAGGGGCGGATGCAGCGAGCCAGGGAGTGACACAGTAGGGCTGCTCTTAGGGTCAGGGTGAGCATGGAGCTCACTGTAGGGGCCCCAGGCTTTGTACCATGCACCCACAAACTGTCTTTCAGATGAGGCTCTGCACTAGCAGTGGGGATGAGGTCAAGCAGACAGGGTGGGAAAGAGGGAAGGAGAAGGAACAGGGATTAGGGATGCTCATGCCCAGTACTCACCTGGTGAAGTCCTCGTCCCCAATCATGTGTCGAGGGATGGGTGAGTAACGCGATGGAGTCACCTGGGAAGGGACGGGGTAGGCAGGCTTGTTCTCAACGCTGCCCAGGTAGCCCAGACTGGAGTTATGGCTTATGTGGTTGTCAGCCAAGGCTGAGAAGGCTGCAGGGGATGAGAAGGGCATCAGGAGCAGAAATCCATCCGCAACGCGATGTGGAGACCAGCCCAGTGTTGCCCACCACCCCAGCATGCTCCGTCCCCGCCAGCCCTGTGGTGCCTGGGCTGCTGCACCAGCGGCCGGCGGTGTACGTACTGCTGGCGTAGTCGGGGGGCGCGTACATGTCGTTGAGGTGGATGTTGCCAGGCTTGGCCACTTTCAGGTACACCATGTCGGAGGTGTTCTTCAGGGCGGCCACTGCCTCCTCGTGCCGCACATCCTGCAGGTTTGTGTTATTCACCTGCCAGAGGGAAGGGGCTGGGTGACATGGCC
>NW_010103855.1:772-1354 GCF_000699245.1 Pterocles gutturalis | reverse complement strand
TGATGTAGCCCTGTGGGAGCAGAGCGGTTTCCCACAGTGTAGGTGCTGCAGTAGCTCTGGCGAGAGGGTCCCATCTCTAGGGATTTGGCCCTCTTGCCTCCAGCCGGTGCTGTGCCTGTCCCTCCCACAGCACTGTCCCAGTGGGGACCCCAGGGAAGGAGCATGGGGCTGCCCGCAGGAGGGGTGCTGGGTTCAGGATCAGCCAGGGAGGGAAAGATGCCCAGGAGACTGCCTGGCTTCCCCTTGCAGCCGGCTGCAGGCAGGGGGCTTACCGCGAGCAGCCGGTCACCAATCTGCAGGCGCCCATCCTTCTGGGCAGCGCCTCCCTCGATGATCTTGGTGATGTAGATGCTGTTGTCCCCAGGGATGTGCTGGTTCCCGATGCCCCCTGCGATGCTGAACCCCAGCCCTGAGGGGGAATGAGAGGGCAGGTTAGGGGTGAAGGACAGATGGATGGACAGAGACTTGGGCTGGCACCACAGCCCCTCTGCCTCACCGGGCTTCCCACCCTGCCCCAAACCCAGCAGGCAATAGGCCACCCCACTGCTGTGTGGGGACAGCTCAGGCACTGTGCACTGCACT
>NW_010103855.1:359-697 GCF_000699245.1 Pterocles gutturalis | reverse complement strand
AGCATCCCATGCCACGGGGCCACCCTGCAGCCTCTGGCACCATGGCAGTGCCACCTCACATCCCACATCTCCTGTGATGCTGCCTTGCATCCCACACCAAGGGGTCACCCCACACTTTCCTGTGGGGCACCCTGGTCCTGTGAGCAGAGTTCACCTTTGGGTCCCTTCATCAGGTTGACCTCCATGATGGTCTCTGGTGGGGGCTGCCGGCGGCGCACCACGAGCCGCACCACGGGGCCTGCTTCCTTCAGGGCCTCTACAGCTTTGCTGTGCACCACCTCAGAGACGTCCACGTCGTTCACCCGTAGTACGCAGTCGTTCACCCTGTGGGCACAGGG
>NW_010103855.1:0-308 GCF_000699245.1 Pterocles gutturalis | reverse complement strand
CACATCTGCCACCCTCCTCTGGCCATGCAGACCCCTGTGCGAAGAAGAGCTGCTCAAGCTGGCCAGATCCTGCCCTGCCAGGGTCCCTGCTGAAGCGGGAGGCAGTGGGGCTGGTCTCCATGGTGTAACCCTGGTGGCAATGGGAGATGAGGGGAAAGGCTGAATCCTGCCCCAGGCTGCAGGGGGAAGGATGGGAGCCAGAGCCTGACACAGGGAAAGGAGAAGGGGTGGCTGCAGACACCTGCTGGTGGCAGGGAAACACAGGCATCCCTGCACCGAGGGGATCTGGCTGTGGGGAAGGGACCGGG
>NW_010103854.1:0-25377 GCF_000699245.1 Pterocles gutturalis | reverse complement strand
GGGGCCGCCGGCTCGGGTGGAGGGGAAGGAGGAGGGCGTGAGGTGCCTGAGGGGGAGGGCGGTCCCTGTGTCCCTCGGGTATCAGGGAAAGCCGCGGGTCAGGAGCCCCGGGGGGGTCTCAGGTGGAAGGACGAGGTCTGCAGCAGCCTGGGTTCATCTTGGGGATGCCTGTGTGCAGCTTTGGGGTGTTTCTCGGATTTCCAAAGAGAAAATCCCGTGAGATTTCTTCCATGAGAGACCCCTCTGCTGCACTTTCTTATTTTTTGCAGGACAGTCCAGTGAGACGCGGTGTTTTTGCAGAATGCTGAGTCCTCAGCAGTCCGGAGGAGCTGGGCGCAGGTGGTCCAGGCTCCTGGCCCTCCAAAGGCACGCCAGGCCTTCCCCAGAAAATGTTTGTTGATGGTAGCTGACAGTTACTGATGTAGCTGCAGATCAAAAGCGTCAGGACAGCAAATCTTGGGAAAGTTAACCTCATCGCCTGCTTTACTGGGCTGTGGGAGCTCAGACCTCTGGAAATTAGTTCCTGCTCAGTTGTTTTTTTCTAGTCCAGACTCCTGGTGTTTCAGATGTTTGTTTTTAGGTGTCCTTTGAATGTTGTACGTTATTGTAGATTTAATCTTCTGAACCAAATGCCTCGATTTAAGGCTACTCTGATACTGAAATAAGGGAAGAAGACTAAATTAGGCGTGCTAGTTTGTTGCCTCCAAATACAGAGGCCGTGACTGATAAATATTGTGGTTCCTTTAGGTAGTGCTGACTGCAGCGCTAATTAAACATGGAGCTTATGCAATATATTAGTGTATCAAATTGGATTAGCAGATTTGCTGTATGGTAATGTGGTGTTCCTTTTTGGGGGGATGGGTAGGAAGGAAAACTAACATCAAGGTGCATCTTAAATCCTTGGGGTTTAAAGAGGGTGGAATAAATGACTGTTAAACCTGTTCTTGTGTTTCACATGAAGAACGTTTTCCTCAATTACCTGAACATATATGTGCGATGAACCTAAAATAGACAATAGTACACAAGAACCAATGAATTGTACAAATCACACAGCATATGGTAAGGATTTCTAACTTCTAACGTATATTGACAGTAGCTGTGTTTTCCAAGGAAGCGTTCAATTTATGCATTTTTATAAAACATGGGATTAGTAATATTATTAGTATGGAAGCCTAAAACACTTGTGTGGATTGGATGCTTGGCTAAAAATGAATAAATGTGTTGTCTCCGATTGGTACGTTTGTAAGTGAGGTTTCTGGGAAATCTCTTCAATGTATGGTATATCCTCTAGGCTCTGTCCTGTGCTACTGTGATTAAAACCAACCATTTCTGTCAAACTGATTTTGCATGTATTTATTAGAAGGATTGACACGTGACAAAACAGTCTTCAAAATCTTCTGGGTTTTTAAAATTTCTTTTAAGGAAACATGATGCCTTCCATCATCAGGATTTTTTGGTGCCATGAAGTTCTGTTTTGAAAGCACTTTATTTGTTGATTTGTTTATTTTGATGTCAAGTTCTGATGTACTTCGGAGTACAACAGGAAAATGCTTAAATTGATCACTTGGTTTACTACATGTGTTTAGCTTTTCTGACGTTCTCAGGCACTGAAATAAATGCTCTCTGTGTTAGCTAATAGCACAACAGTTTTGCTTTGTGTGCACTCATGTTTTAAGTGCATGTGTATGCTTGTTGTCCTTCATATTTTGTTTTCCATGAATGCTGAATAATTTTTTTCACCGGGATGCTCTGGGATAGTGAAGATTTTCCAAATACTTTGGAGACTGGATGAAAGTACTATCCAAAATTGATCATTTTAAAAGTTATTCGGTCCTTTTTGTTGTCTGTGGCATCATGTCTCTGACTATAAACGTCTAGTCACTGAGCAGAAAGAATATTCTGTAATTTGAAATTGTTCACAACTCAAATTGTTATTTGTCTAACCAGTTACCATGCGATTGCATATAATAAACCGTACATTTGAACAGGAGATATGCTTCAGAATGGGGAAAGTTGCTAAATTAATTAATGTTGTTTTCTCTGACTGCATAGAGTATTTTACACATGTAGCGGTTTTTAGATTGTCCCCACAATATTTGAGTTGCTTCCTTTTTCAGTATTATGTAAGTAATAAAAAGTTAATCTTCGGGATCATGCTTGAAGCACTATCATTTCCGAACACTTTTCTGGGGTCTGTCACCCAAACCAATTGGGGTTTAATTCAAAGTACCAGAGTAATCTCATTGGGTAGGAGGTGTGGAGCCTCAGTGGCATGACATTGACAAGAAAACTGTGGCCTTTTATATATCAATATACTTTAACTCCCGTGGGTTTCTTCCAAATAGAAGAAAGCACTGTTTCATTGCCTAATTTTTTTTTTTTACAAGAAAGAATGTAATTTTTTGTAATTGTCTTAGATTAGGCACAGTGATCAGTAGCATCCATGTAGGACTTTATAACAGTTAAGTCCAGACATAATGTGTATTTTTTGACTGATACTGACCATCTGATTTTTTTTTTTTTTTTTTTTTTGGTTCCCATGCAATATGGATAGAGCCAAAATGGAAATTCCAACAGAATTAGGGCAGCAGTTAGGTTTGTATATTTTGCTTAAAGTGTATCAAGGAAAACATACAAGTTAGTCATTGTATTGTCTTTAAAAAATAATTTTTTTAAAAAGTAACATGGGTGTGTGTACCATGCTTTGTATCAGACTTGTGTCTTGTCAGAAAAATGCTACAGTACCCAATTAGTTTGCTTAATTTCAAATATTTTTTTTGTCCTCAGTTCAATGTCTGCCAGCACCAAATATTACTTGCAAAGATTATCTTGGCATAGAAAAAGTCTTTACAGGGCATGAAGTTGGATTTTACAAGCCTATTGCATGTCGCAATGTGTAAGTACACTCTTGTTTTTTGTCATAATTTGTCTCTGCTTTCACATTGAAGTTTTTCTGAAATAGTGTGGTGTGTTGACAGAAGGAAAAAGAGAGGTAAGGTAGAATCATACACATATTGCCTAGTACTTAATCCTGTAAAGAGTAAGTAGTGTAAGGATATACAACATGGGTGTTTGTAAGCAAATCTGTCTCTGCCTTGGACACTTTTTTCTTTGTTTAGTTTTGTTTGTGTCTTTGCTTTACGTTAATATTTCACCTTTGCTTTAGTTAGTACTTTACCCTGGCAAAAATTTGCCCCAAGTTGTAGAATCGTAGCTACATTTCATGTGTGCTTAAAATCGGCACAGCTGGTGAAAGGAGCTGTCTGGGGACACCTCTCCATCCCTTCCCCTGACAGACCCCACCGTATACTGAATCAGGGAGCTGAGCTGGGTTTGTACGAACTTGGATGAGTTCCCCAATTTGAGTCACGGTACAGTTGCTTCGAGCGCTTGTGCCAGCACAAGGATGAGGGCAACTCAAGGATAAGAGAGTGGACAAAGGAGCGCTGGGCTGGGCTGTTGAGTGACAGTACTGGTTCACGCCAGTTTAAAGTGTGCCTGTAGCTGCAGCTTGAGTGGTAGTATCCATGAATATTGGAGGAGTTTAAGTCTCTCTCCAGTTCCCCAAAAAATCTCTTGTAGAGGAACTGTTCTCTGTTTTTAAACAACCTTTGTATTTAATCAAATCCTCTGTGTCTTTTAAGAGCCTGTTTCTGAAATGTGAAAATGATGGACCTAGTTTTTCTAAAGCACATTGTGAACAATGGAGAGCTCTGGATACCAATAAATGTTCCAACTGGCCAGTGCTAATGATCAGCGAACACCTGTCAGTACCATTTGTTTCTCCTTTTTGTGGGATTCATGCAGGAGCCTTTTTCTTTTGTCCTGCCAGAATCTTTGGAAATTAAAACTCCAGTAATATTCCCTGGGTATTTCTTATCAGACTAGTGGGCAAATAACTCTGATGTGATACTTACTGCTCAGTAATCTGCCTAACTCAGAAGTACAGCTCTGCCTCTTAGTTTCATAAATATTTTCTCCGTATTTAGTCTTCTTAACAGTCAAAGCTCAGCAAATTGAAGAAAATGTATTACGTCTAATCAAATTTAAATGCTAGTGAATTAGACTGCACTCACCTTTTTGTCCAGAAGCAATTGTGTTTCAGTCCCATCTGTGATGGGGACTGAGAATAAGATGAACTATACTAGTTTAATAGTTTCCTCTTTGAAGTAGAAAGTAATTATTACATTTGGAGGGGGTTTTTTTTGTGTGTCTATTTACGGTTTAATATATTTTCTAGAAACATTTTTAAAATGTAGATTTTTCTATAAATTTATTAATTAAAAAGCTAAATCTATGTAGGCAGAAAAATGTCCTCCTTATGATGTCTGTTACTTGATGTTGACTGTTATTTATGATGAAATAATCAATGGTTGCACTGCAAAAAGAACTTAGGTGGCTTTTCCAGTCCCATGACTGCTAGTATGGCAGAAGGGGAAGAGGACCCTTTGTGGGCTTGCTGAAAATTCCAGTAAAATCCAGCTGTAAATGTAGGAGGAATTACACAAGCATGCCCTTGGTAAAGCCCCAAATCCAGTTAAAAGTGGCAGCAAGATTAATATTACCATTTTTCATATGTATGCTTGTACAAAGTGATCTAATCACTGTTCTTTATATCAGCTTTTTAGAAGGCATTTTGAATGTTATGTAAATGTTATAAACATTATTTTAAGCAGGAATCTCCAGCTTCATGTTGCAACAATAGGCCTGCCCTTTCTCCTGCTTTTTGGAGATTTTCCAGCATCTTATCTGAGTTTTGGTGGAATCTGTAACTGTCTCTGGCAGAAATAACTGCACATCATTTAACTAGAAAATTGGTTTGAGAAGGCATCTTCCCGTAGTAGGATTGTCCTAGTGTGGGGATAGCAGGTTACTCTCTGTCCTTAGCTTTCGAAATGAGCAAATCAGCAAGTTGTCCTTAGCAAAAACTGTAGTTTAACAACAGTTCAGATAGCAGTTCTGGGATCCAGTTATTTTAGAGCAAGACAGGGGGTGTTGTAGGTTGGTATAAGTGGATGTGGTCAAGTTCCTCCTTGAATTAGTTCAAGGAAAAGCTTGTACGTACGAATAAGGTTGCTCCAGCAACGAAATAGTGGGAGTAGGGATTGCTTTGGTTTGGTTTAAATTTGATGTTTTGGAGGTAGATTTCTTTTTGCCAAATTCTAGAATTCCCCAGACTGGCACTTTATCATGTATTCTGCTTAATATGTGCAGGCCCTCGTTCTGCAGGCTTGAAACGTCCGTTGTTCAAGTATTGCCATTCCAGGCAAGCAGTCCGTAAAATGGGAGCTTGTGACATTCGTGAAGTTCAGTGTGGACAGGTCTTTGAGCCATGCTGAGAGACCCTCAAAGAGCACAAAAGCCACTGTGACCTGCAGCAGTACCTGCAGATTATAAACCGGTGCGAGAGAGCTGGAAGAAAAAGTTTTTAACATGGCAGCTGGAAGAAATGTATGTAGAAAAAATAAAGATTGGATGAGGTTGAGAAACAAGAAAAAAATAAGAAAAGCAACTGAAAATGAAGTGCATCTTTTACCCAATTGTGGAAATGACAATTTAGATGCCTAGGATGTGTTATTTTCCTCCTTGCTGGTTTAGTCTTCAGCATATGTTTTTATCTGAAAAAGTGAGACAAAGGAAATACAGGAGTGGATGCAGCCTTGTTACGGTATCAATGTGCTTGCACCTCATACTAGATTTCTTCTGCTCTTCAATTTGTTGTTGACCAGGTTGCAGACTTTTCGGCTTTTAAAAGCATCTCAGTGCACAAGGAAGTGCTCAGTTTATGAGTGGTTTTGGTCTGGAGCATCTCAAATTAAACTGTGTTCCCACCTTTTATGTAAAAGCTCTTTTTATGCTGCAGAGTCCTTGGAGGATTGTTGACACTTTGTAGTTGATAGACAATTTCCAACAGCTTACCTCAGCTTTCAAATAAAACCATTAGTGTTCTTTGCAGTGGAAACAAGACAGTTCTGAAGATGATAATTTATGTTACATTAGGTTCCAGGAACGCCCGCCCAGTATGTTCTGTGTTGCTAATAAGTGCTAAGTAACAAATACTGAGGTAAGAGTCATGATTTAATCACTTAATGTTGCCATTAAGTTTTAAAGTCAGTAAATCTAGATAATAAGCAAAAAGGTAGATCTTTATTTGGCATTGAAAATGCTTAATAAAGGGGCTTGGACCTTTCTTAGCTACTGTCTTTGTGAAACTATGTTTTATTCAACTGTCAATCAAGAGTTTAATTTGGGCTTATTAAGTAATTGCTGGCACATAGTAAGTGCACGTATCAAAACAGTGAATTATTGAATATTTTTAAAGTTCTAATTACATTTGGGGTTGCTTTTCTTTTCAGAAGCTAGATGTTGCCAATGCAGCAGAGGATGCAGCACGCTCTAGTATCGATAGCTATATGTTCCTGGCTCACTTATTAGTGGTGTAAAGTTCCCCTCAGCAGCGACTGCAAGTTACAGGTGGTTAGGTGGCCACATGGCTCCAGCTGTTGGCCAGAATGGTGCCAATTAATATAAATCTCAGCAAGTCTGTTGTGTCTGTGTATTTTGTGTGACTAACCATGGGATGCTTAACTTTAGAGTAGTTCTCTACTGCTGTACATCTTTATACCATCAACAGTTCTTTTCATTTGTGAGTTTGTGCCGTTTAGTACCTTTAGAGTGCAGTAAATGGATACAGAACTTACCCTTTTTGTTAAATCCCTCCTGCAGCTTCTTCAACCAGTGGCCATGGTTCGTTTCTCCTTCAGATCTCATTGCAATTACTCTCTCTGCTGACATCTCACCTGTCTATCCTGTTCCTCTCGATTTGTCTGCGTGTGAGACTAATGCCTGCAGACAGTGTGCATGCACCTCTTAGCTTTCTAGGGTTGTCCCAGTAGGGCTGAACTGTTAGGAAGTACTCTGTGAAACTGGGAATGGATCAGCAACTGAATTATGTCTTGACAAAAAAAAAACATGATTTAGTTTCAGAATCATCTGTATTCTGCAAGAGTATACTTGAGTTGCAGCAGCTGAGGTTGCTTTATGGAGGATGCCTACCCAGTCTGAAAGCTTAACATTATCAATTCTGTGGCCGTTAATTGAAGATAAATAACAAGTCTGTTGGGCTGGTTTTTTTTAAACTGAAGCAGCAGGCAAATGACTCACTACTTTTAATTTTCAAAAGTATGAGTGAATATATTTTGCAGTCATTGTCTCCATTACTTGTTTCTTTTGGCAGAAATGGATACTCCTACAAAGTGGCAGTGGCTCTGTCCTTATTTCTTGGATGGTTGGGAGCAGATAGATTTTATCTAGGCTATCCTGCATTAGGTAAGTTTATATCTTTTTTTTTTCTTTGAAGCAAAGCTTATTGTTATGACTGAGTTGTATGTGTGTGCTGATATTTAGAGTAATGAAGGCTGACAGTCGTAGTCTTAATATTTACAACTAGAATCCTTACTTTATTGTCGAGTAAGATAAAATCCTGCATTATCCTCAGGCTGCTCTTCTGTCGGAGTGAGTGGTGACAAATGGATATATAGTTGTCCAACAGATAAAATCCGAATAAGCAAACATGATTATTGCTGTTCATAGTTTTGCTTTACATTTGCTTTGCATTTATGTTTACCACAGCATTCTTTGTGAGGCACTGAAGCAGAAGTGGTTTTTACTCATGTGCCAGCTACTTAAATGATGCTTGATTTTACCAGGAAAAAGTAAGACAAAGTTTACAGCAAACCTAGCGTTTTGGGATATGGAATTTATTCTGGCAAATGCATACCTTCAAGATAGCTCATAGTATTAATAACAGTTCTGCAGAAGCCGGGACCTTTAATAAGACCTGCCTCTGATTTGTGTATTTAGGACCTGCTTCCCAGGGTGATGGTGCCGCTGTTTTTTAAATAATGGAAATACCTCTGTATGTTAGAACTGCTTTCACTGGCTTTGTTCCTGAGCTGGACAAATGGAGTACATCTAGTCTAGATAGCATGGAGCAATGAGTTGGAAAAAGCTATGCCTGTTACTGTCACTTCAGCTAGGAATTTTGAGTTTCTGCCCATTAAATGCAAACCTTTGGTTTTTTAATAACATTATCTGTCCTTCTCAATAAGCTTGTAACGTCCGTGTCTTTTTTCCCTGAGATTCTCTAATTAACACTTACTTTGCCTGTTTCACAAAAGGATAGATTTTTGGAAGCAGTCAAGTAAGGTTCACCTTTTTGTTATGCTGCTGGATTTGGAATAATAATTTGCAGTAATTATTTTGCAATATATTGTAGTAAAATAGATTTATAAATTCTCCATTCTTATATAGAAGTTCTTTATGGCTCATGCTTGTTAACCCGACGGGAATATACTACAGCTAGTAACCAAAGTTAAAAGATTTAAACTCTTCAGAATTCAAACTTTTGAGCTTTTGAAAGGTAAAGGAGACAAAAGCAAATAGGTAAGAGTAGAAAAGAAAAAAAAAATAGAGTAAAAATCAATCAGTTGGATTCCTTGGCAGTGGTTGATTGTGGATTTTTTAGGTCATCCATGCCTTGGCAAAAAAACGGTAAAGAAAGATAATAGCATTGAAATATTTTGTGCAAGCATACTGAAGACTGTAAATGCTCTTTGGTTTATTTTTTTCCTTCTCTTTTGCTTAAAGAGTGCACAAATACAAGCAAGCTATTGAATATGAAGAAATAGGGAAGGCAACTTCTTCCTCTCCCGCAGACTGTGAACTAAACCATAAGTGATTACTGCATCAGCACTGTTTTTTCCCTCCGTGCTTTAGAGCAGTTTATTTTCTCAGTGTGACCTGCTCGTGGGGACGGAAGTGAGGAGGAAGAAAAAACTGCACTTTACCCTGCACTCCAGAAACATATGCCAGATTCAGAAATGGTTCTTCTATGTCCAGTAACATAATGGAGCAGCCAGTTCCTCAAATAAACTGGAGCTGCTGCTGGAACCAGCAATGGTAAGAGACCTGCTGGGTTCCTAAAACGCCAACTGGCAGCGAGGCTCAGGACCAGAGCTTGACAGGAGATAGTATAAAGAGCATCACAAATAAATATCTTAAATGATGACTGCACTTGATGCAGGTGATAACAAAGTAAACTGTTCACCAGAGTTTGACATTATTTAACCATCTGAGCTGTTGTTTCCTAAGGCTAGCATTTCTCCAGCTGCCTGTTTCCCTTATGTTTTGTGACGCTACTGCCAGTACTGACGCCCAGGCTAACTACCTCTGGCTGCTGCAAGTCTCGTGCATTACCCGCTGGGAACAAGTTGTTTTAAGCAATTATATGCTTAGTTTTTTATATGTTTAAGCAACACACTTTAGATGTAATATGCACAGAAGCTATTTTTTCTAATCAGCTGAAAGTCTGTCCTGCTACTACTCTTTCATCTTTGTGGTCGTTAGGTGTGTTTCCTCTGTTCTCCCTGACTGCTGTGTTGTTCCATGGAAAGCCTATAACCTGTCTCCCTAGGGTTTATAAATCAGTGTCATCTTGTCAACTGTGGGAGCTATGTCCAGACAGTGGGATGCTCTTTCTGCAGCCTGCATGCAGTGACTCCCCCACTCTCCTCCATGTGCAGCCTCATGAACAGGGCATGGAGGAGAGGAGGTAGTGTGTGGGTCAGAAGACCTTCAGGTGTTCCACCGAGAGCAGGCTCGTTCTTTGGAACAGCAGAGCTTGTGCCTATGGGGAAGAGGTGCACTGGGATGCCACACTGGCTGATGTTATTTACATGCTTTTCCTCTTGCCTCTGAAGTGTGCTGGCCCCTGTAGGGTTATGCTTTTTATCAGGGAACTGTGTTTTTCCTGTACAGCACAGCCTACAACTGAGTAAAATGCAACAGATAGGCGTTCCTCTTCACACTGTCCGTGCCTGGGTAAAGAGACAAATGTCTTCACAATGAGTATCTCATTCTTAAAATGACCTGGAGGTCTGCCTAGCTCAGCTGAAGTATTACTTACAATATATACAGTACTCATATTATATTCATTGTACAAGAAACTACTGATATTAAAAAAAAAAAAGTTTAAGACAGCCTCCTTCTTCTGAAGGCATTTTCCAAATGACATCTGCTTTGTATGGAAACTTCCAATGAAACATTTATCTGTTAGTTGCTATTCTCATATATTTTCTATTAATCTTTCATTTATTCATACAAAAAATAACATTTTTAATACTGGTTAAAAAGAAATATTTATATATATGTACATATATATATTCAAAATAAATTCCTATTTCAGAAAAAATATAAAAATAATACCAAGGATTGTTCTTCAAAGTAGCGTGTTCTGAAAATCAAAGCAGTATGTGCTACAACTCATGAGATGGTAGGAAGTCTCTTTCTATTCATAAATAAATTTTGCAGCTCAAGTTGGGACTTTTTCTGTCTGTGCCTCTGTCAAAGAAAGGAAAATATCCAGTAACTTGGTTATCAGCTTTTACCTCTCCTTGTTTGAGAATATTTATCAGTTAAAAAAAAATAAATTGTTAATATTTAAAATCTTTAAAGTGCGTTCAGGATGTAGAAATATGAATATATGTTTTGTTTTTCCCTGATAATTAAAGATCTCTAACTTTAGGTCTGTTTCTAGGTGTGTGTATATATTTATATATATGTATTGCAGGATGAGAAGAGAGTTGGGATGGGATTGCAACCAGGCTGGCTTAAAGCTACAGTTAAATTTTATTTTCCTTTTTTAGGTTTGTTAAAGTTCTGCACTGTAGGATTTTGTGGAATTGGTAGCCTAATTGATTTCATACTTATTTCAATGCAGGTAGGTCAGAGCTTTCAAAATAAGATACAAATCTGTATTTGTTAAAGCTTTGGTTTGATTGCTAATTCTTTGTTAGCATTTTAGCCTTAAGAACCTTTGTGTATTGAAAAATAAGGACATTTATTTTAGCTCTGTTTGCAGATTGATGTTGTAGAATATGGATAAAAATATCAAAATATTTGTTGTTTGAATTAAAAATTAGATTAGCTATCTATAAATACTCGTAATGAATAGCTTGGAAGCTATAGCACCATAAATTCACTTTGTCAGAACCTATGAGCTCTTTATGTGACACCAAGTGTTGGACTTTGTGTGACATGTCTTGGTGTTCCCAGAATCCCGAAGTTCTGCATTTGCATGTGGAGCCCATCGTCTGGGGTGTCCATGCAGTTTGCAGGAGAGAAGACATTGCCACTTTTTTTTCCTGCCTGTCCTCCAAGTACAAGTCCCGTATCACGTGAGAGCTGTGACTGTAGGATTCACAATGGTTAAATCCCCATCTGGGGTGACATCTTGTGACATCATGAAATTGCCAAATTGGCTTATTCTGCAGCGCATCCATTTAGCATGAATTACGAATTGCCTATGATGAACTTAAAATGCATTGAGGATATAGAAATTGTTTAAATGGGTTTATAGAAAAATATTTTAAAAGTATGTCTTTCTGTATATGTCTTTTAAAGTATATGCATTCTCAAATCCCTTTCTATTCTATCACAGTGATCTTGCCTCAGATCAATTACAGTTGAGAGTATCTTTCATCTCTCTTTGTTCATCCCCCTGGTGACTCCACATCAATTTAGCATTTCCAGAACAAGAAAGCCATGATCTTCTCTACTTCTCCCTATTCCTTACCCATGCAGGATTTCAAAGATACTTGTCATCAACCTAATTCTCTCCTGCCTGCCCTCCTTTGTTCAAGAAAAGTGGTTTGGAGCCCCCTCATTTGTTAGCCTGACTTTGTGACTCCAATCCTCTTCGGCTTGACCTAGTACCAGCCCCTGGCTGTGCAATTTGGTTGATTAGAAGGCCTAGGAAAATGTTCCTTCTGAGACAGTGCTTGCTAAAATAGTTAAACTACAGCATAACTTCAAAATAAATCTAGTTTCTGTTTGACTAATTAAGCATGACTAATTTTATGATGGGAAAATTAGCAGTAATTGAGACGTTAGCACAAAGTGTATATTTCACTTCATATTGAAAAGTCTTGGTTCTTTTTCTCTTGTAGATCGTTGGACCTTCCGACGGCTCTAGTTATATTATAGATTACTATGGAGCAAGGCTTACGCGGCTCACTATCACCAACGCAACCTTCAGGAAAATGCAGACCTACCCTTAACCCTGGCAGTAAGTGTCACAGATGCATAGGTGCGCTTTATTTTTATGGATGGATCCAGTCATCCACTGGAATTGCTGATGACTTATGAATTGCATTTCATCAGAACTGAATATTAAATGTACATTGAACAAAGATGATGAAATGTGAAAAATCCTCAAGTGAACGAGTTTACGTCGAAGGCGCCAAGTTTCTTTGTGACTGCTCTATTTCTGTGCGCACACAGTTTGTTGCCAAGTCGTGAAATCTGCAGACTTTTGCAATTTGCACTGATGTTGTTGTGTGTCTGTAAGTATAGTTTGGAGGGTTATAGAAAGGAGGAGAAAGAATTGTTCAGAACAGCTATGCTGATCTTTAGTCCATTGAAATTGATGAGAGTTTTAGCATGGATGGGTCAGGATTACACTTGGACTCTGTTTTCATAACAGAAGTTTGTGGCAGTTTGTAAATGAATTTAAATATACTAAACCACAGAAACTGCCTTTCCTTCTATCTTGTGTTGGTGTATCCTGTGAAATTCTATTAATAGAAAGAATTATTTCTGTAAAGTTTAAAGAAAAATTTTGGTCAAGTTGCAAAATTTGGCCTGTGATGATCAACGGTAAAAATATGGATGTATAAAAAATAGAACCATAGATGACACATCACAAAAAAAGAGGGTGGATGTTGGGGTGCCCTGAGGTTAGAATAGGAAATCATCAATCTGCTTATTTTGATACTTTTTTTTTCCTCCCTTGCAACTGTCCATAATGAAATACAAACCTTCTTTTTCTGAAAATAAGTTGGTGCATGTGTTTTTGAGCTACAGAATGTCAACAAAGTGAATTCTCTGTACTAATAAAGCCCTTAGAAGGTTCTTACTTTAGAGCAGTTGTGTTTCAGTAAAATAAATTCTGTGTCCTTCAGAGTTGTTTGACCAAAGTCTTCAGGACAACCAAGGTTTACCTAGATGTTCTGTTGGAGAAAAATGTGTACACATAAAGACAGAAAACATGTCAGCAGAATCTTCATGGTATTTGACCAATTTTAAACATTCCCTTCACCTTTTAATGAGAACTGGCAGTAACTGGGTGAGAAGTCCATGTGATATAAACTTTAGTGTAGATTTCTTTCAAAAATTTGGGCTATTTTGTTTTTCAGATGAAGGCTTGTTTTTTTCAGATGAAGGTGTTTTTAAGGGAATTACAAACAATGAGATTCCTAAATTGATTTTCAAAAGTGCAATTTGTGGGTTTTAGTCTCTTTCAAATCTATGTTAAGACTGGTGCACAGAAAACTTTGTAAAGAAATCCTGGGTTTTTTTTTCCAAATCAGCCTAACCTGACATATCACATAATGAGAATAAACCACAAGGAATACCTTGTGCTTAACATTAATTCTTTCCTTCATGCAAAAAAGGTGTAGTTTTGGAATGCTTGTTAACATGCATTTTACTTGTGGGTTCAAAGAGACAAGAACACTCTGTTAGCTTCGTTCACTTGCCTGACATTTGTTTCATCTTTCCTTGTCTCTCTTTCACGGAATGCTCTTTGTGCATGTCAGGTTTGTTTCCTGAAATACTTTCAAAAACAGACAGGAAGTGGACAGAAAATAAATGTTTGAATCAAATAAAATCTCATGGCGAAGACCATCCTGTGACTTGTCTGCTTTTTGTTTTTTAACCCTGAAGCTGATAATATAGCTGTGAAAATAGGAAGATACCGTGGGCATTATAATAATAAAAAAAAAAAGCTTTGGGCAACTCATGACACAAGATTTCATTCCAAAATGTATCTCTGTGTGTACAAGTAATAGAGGGCTTGACTTACTGATTTCAGCAGTCCATCTTGTGCTTCATTATTCATAAAATCATATGGGGGCTATTTTGTGTGAATCGGATGAAAATATGATTAGTTACAAGGTCCATCAGATAGTTTGGTAATCCCAGAAAACAAGTAGCCAGCAGAGAGAAAGATTTGTTATTCCAAGTTACAGTGTTTCTGTAGGAAAGGAAGATGCTACAGATGGTGCAACCTTTGGAACTAGTATGGGATACCGTTGGAATTATCTTCTTTATCTGAACATGCATATCTGTATGTTTCTATATGCTGGTTTAGTTGCCTAGCTGAAGTTTAGAGAGGGTTAATGGAGTAAACTGATAGTGCTGCAGGGCCAGCAGAGAATTAGTGAGGTCTTTGTTTTCATCTTGGAATTGTCAGATCTCGCATGTTTACCATAAGGGCTGTGAAAAGTGTGATGCAAGATGTAAAGCTGTCCCACTATGTTCATAAGAAATTGGCTACAGTCATATTTATCAAAATGTCTGTCCTGTGATGATTTTCTGTGTTGCCGCCTGCTTTAGCTTTCTCCTGTCAATCACATTGTCCATCCCAGTGTTTCTGTAGTTCTGACTGCACTGGAATAATCTTCTCTCTGGATTGTTTTCCCAAACACCATTGGAAAGCAATAAAAATAATTAGACAATGTCATGCTCCTGCCTCATTCCCAGATAAAATGGTATCTGCTGGTCTTGCAGATATTCAGGAATACTTTCAACATTCCAACAAGACAGAGCAGTATTATTTTATATCTGTAAAAACAAAGAACATAAAAAAGTAAAGGCCAGACTTTTAAAAAAATAATTTGAAGTGCCCAGCCTTTAAAAACCTGTCTAAAGCTATTCACTGAAGATGTTGCAGGTCCATGCCAGGAGTTAAATCCAGATCTTCCCTAAGTACCAGTTCAGTTCAGTCATTGCAAAAATTACTCCATAAACCTGTTCTGCCTTTTTTTTTTTTTTTTAAGGTCTGTTTTAAGATTTTCTGCAATGTACTTAACCATGATCTGAAAGAGCAGTAGCTGGCAGAAACAGTCCGCTTTGGTCACTTTGCATTCACTCAGTGCAAAAGTGGCTGTACTTAGGTGTGCTTACTCTGTTACCAAATTACTCTGGATTGGTTTTGTTCAGTTAGGTCAACCTGCGCATCTTTCACTTGTATTTAGAGCTCGTTTTCCCAAAGAGCAGATTTAGAGGTATTTTAGAACAAACTCTGTCTAGTTATTCCTCCTGCGATTCAAATCACAACTACGCTACGGCAACTTCCCGTGACAGTTTTTTGTTATCCTAACTGTTTCCCTCGCCGCCACCACCCACCGCTTATTACATGAAGATAGCACTTCTGCTTTCAGGACCTGATAACACCTTCAATGTTAGGTTTTATTATGTTTCCAAAGATGTATTACTGTACATCTGCCAGTAAAACTTCTCAGCTCCACAGGAAGGTCTTTGTGTTTGAAATGCTCCGTTAGAATTTTTTTGGAGAACATCTGTTGTCACCCCATCAAGAATTGTTTCCTTTTTTCCTCAAGAGTATATTCAGTTATATTTGCTTACACAGCTATGTCTATTCAGTCTTTTCACATCTCTTCTCAGTGTTTTTGGGTTTTTTTCTCTTTTTATTTTTAGATTCATTAGGTGTTTAGTCCATTTCTGCACTGAGAGCCGTTCCTGTTGCTTGCTCTGCAGTTTTCAAACCTGTTTCCTACAGAAAATAATGTTGAATATAATAAAGTTGGGTGCTTAAGCACCCAGTTGGGGAAGCGCCAAAGGCAAGATTTTGCAACCATCCCTTCGTTTCCATTGCCTCATAGGACTGTCACTAATTGTGTGATTGCCTATTATTTCCCTAATTCATCAGACAATCTTTCAAACGCAGTGTCCTCTCATTCCTAACCACTTTGCCATTTTCATTATTATAAATGGTCGCTATATGGCTTCTTTAAGAAATGCATCATTTTAATTCATTTCAATCATCCTTTTTCACCAGCTACTGTGTCCTGGGTTCAACCTGCAGCAGAGCCTGCCAAGAGGTGAAATCCAAGAGATGATTCTGTTTGCATCTTCTGCCTGGATCTGAGGAGAAAAAATAGCTTAACTTCAGGCATCTGCTTAAGTGTTTTGCTAGACTGAAATCTGATCAAGACTCTTCCCAGTTTCTTCCTCTCAATCCATCTGTGTTACCCAGAGAACCTTTCTTGATTTATAAGAAAATTGCATTCTATGTGGAAACCTTAGCACTGGCGGTGTAAATGGATTATGATATTTGACATCCTATGTGTCACAACCTCTTTTTTTCACCTTAAAGCTGCTTTTTGTTTACTTTTGTTCATGTACCAGCTACCTTCGGACAGCCTGCCACAAATTCCCAAGTACCTCTAGGAGGAGCTGGGCTCTTCAGAGCTGAATCAAGGATGTAGGAATGTCACGGCATCAGCTTAGGGCATCCTTTATGTGTATGAACCAAAGACTCATTGGGGAGCAGTAGATGTCAATAAGAGGGGGTTGTAGGCTTCAGTTTCTGCAGAAAGTGTGTCTGAAACTTCAAACCACCTTGTCTCTTTGCCTTCAGCTTCCTGAAGGTGGAGCCAAACCCCCTATCAGATCCCCCCATCTGCTGAAGTTGGTCTTTATCGTGCAGCAAAGACTGAGCACTCCGGTATTTTTCCTTGCACGACAGAGAAAACTGGAAAGTGGATGTGAGGGTTCTATCTGGCCAAAATGCATTTTGCACTGCACTCATTCTCTAGACCTAAGGCTGTAGCAAAGGAAAAGAAAGACAATATAAGGACAGAAAGGGCAGTCTCGATGCTGATTGCACTGTGTTGTCAATCTAGTTCCATAAACTCCCAACAAAAGAAAGAGTTTAACAAATACTGCTTGTCTCAAACACAAACTCAGGTTTTCTGATTCTTACTCTTCATGCTTCATTATCGTCTCGAACGTACTCATGCTCTGGTAATTCTCCATTATCCATTTGAATGGCTGCTCTCAAGACTGCAGTGCTCTCTGCGAGAAGCACAGTTCTCAGGCTCTGCAGAAGCATATGACACAGCAGAATTTTCAGCAGTATAAAAAATATAAAGATCAGTTTCCATTACTGTAATTACTATATAAATCCTATCTGTAAGAGGCTTAGAACAGGCCTGTTTAACCTTGGTTTGAGCTGAAGCTTGGTCCAAGTCTGATAAGTTGAACACCAAATTATTATTTTTTTTTTCTTTTCTCTGCAGCATCATAACTTAGCAGGGAGTGGGGCGGGGAGGGAGATGGATCCAGCTCATCCTCCGCACTGTCTCTGACAGGGTGGTGGCTGTAATCAGGCAATATACCTGTCCCCAACCCATAGCAAGACTAAATGAGATGCACATTTTGTTACATCCGAAAAGCACCGTTTCTCCCCTTGGAACCTGTGGCTGCTTCTCTTACACAGCTGTACTCCAGAGCAGGTGTGTGAAACGGCTCGGAGGCAGACGATCCACAGCGTGCAACTGGAAGCGCTCGGGTAAACCATCAGATCCTCCACTTTTTGGAGGGCTGCAGCACTAATTCCCATCTTTTATATCATTTGCACCAGTGAAAGCTGCAGTGTTGGCTGCCCTAGTGCTTCCCCTTTTGGGTAGAGATGCCCGGAGCTGCTCCGGCTGCTTTTCGGGTCAAAGCATTCGAAGCTGAGAAGGAAGTTGGCAGCACCGTCTGCAGAGGTTGGAGATATCCTTCTCCGTGGCCGAAGCACGCCAGGCTCTTCGCTGTAGGCCAGCGAGTGGCTTTGATATGCATAGCCCTTACTTGCTCAAAAGAAAAGTCTGGCGCAGCGTTTTCCATGTCGTGAACCTGTTCTGCGGTGGGTGCTTTTTGCCCCTTAGGCAGTAGAGCCGTAGGAATGAATTTATTAATGTCTTCTGTTTCCTTTACACAGAGTCTTCTTTAAAGTTCCTTGGATTTACCGTGGGGAAAACATGGCAAGAACGTGTAAGAGGAGATCGGTGCCTGCGAAGAACCGACAGGCTGAGTGTTCACCTTGAGCCTGACGGGACTGCCCACCATATGGATCGTGTTGGCAGAGGCAGAAGCCTGGGGAATGCAGAGGTGGGGGGTAATTTTTAGGGCTTTCAGTCCATGGTCCCACTGATTATAACCCTATTAAGGGGATGATGCATGCGACTTTTAAGTTATTTTGTTAACTAAGTGTAAGCAATGGATGTGTCATGCTAACAAACATAATTGCTGGTGTGTCTAATACAGTATGAAAGTACAGTATCGTGAATTTAAAAGGTTGTGGTAATCTAAGAATGTTGAAAGGGAAATGTGTGCCTGGGGGGCTTGGGGGTTGGGGAGAAAAACGACTTACTTGACATTCACTGTCTTCCTCCCAGCTCCTTCGCTAAAGTAGGAACAGAATCGGAACAAAAAAATGTTTGTTTTACAGCTGTACCAAGTTACGGCGTGGACTCGTGCTCCCCCCCTCCTCCTCTCCCACTTGCATCAAGTACATCCTGTACTTTTGGCAACATGTTGACTGGATATTTAAAAGCTGTGAACTGTTCTGAAAGTTTCACATACTGGGTTATGGGCCATGTGTGTTTGATCAAAATTCAATTACTGCACTGTACCATGCTTGGAAACCTATCATCCCAAGTTATGAAGTATGACGAAATAGGCTAATCTAATTGGTTCAGTATGGGAGCAGTATCAACCAAGCTTGTTATGATAAATAGCTTCCTGTGTTAAAGGTTCTCTAGAGCTTAAGTATCTTGGCTCACCTCCCTCTACAAAATAAGAATAGTGTTCCCTGGGAACAGTTACATCACTGTCCCTCTCCTACATTCACAATTAAAGGTTTGTCTATTTTTGGGTTTTTTTTTTTCATCTTGCTATTCCTTGAATAGATAAACCATGGCCGTCTACACCATTCCCCGTGTCCATCTCCTTCCCCTTTCCTAAGGTTGGGTTGTATTGTGCTTACCCTGAGTCTCCCTGTGCAGGACTAGGTAAGGCAGGCTTAACCAGGATGCCAAAACCTGCCCTGGGCCGGAGGCTGGGGTTTGTGTGCAGTACAGATGACATGTCTGTTTGTATAAAGATTTGGAATTTGTGATGTTAAGTTAAACGTGGAAGCACTTTAATATTTCCAAATATCAAATAAAAAAACCCTTTTGTATAGTGAACTTTGTACCTGTGGATGTGCTGTTGTCTTACTGAAACGGAAATGTTAGTTCCGCAGTCGTTAAACGCAAATCCAGTGTGCCAGGGCTGGATTATGGCTAGGGAAGGACTATGTTCTAAGCCTGGATTTGTAGTCGCTAAATTTGTCACCAAGACAGTGAGCTGTCTCCCATGAGATGATACTGGCTTTGTGATTTTATCTGGTCCGTCTTTGGCAAGAAGTACTCAGCTTGGATTTTGATGTCACAGTAATAGAAAGTGTCAAGGGGAAAAAAAAAAAAAAAAAAAACCAAACCAGAAACCACGGAAAAGTGGCTCCTTATGCTCTGGCGATTCAATTTTCAATTTTTTCCTTCCTTAACCACACCCCTACGTGCCTCCTAACTCAGAAATCCCCTTCAGGCAAGAAAATTGTGCGATGAGCATTTTACAGAGACATAGCGTGGGCCTGATATTGCGAGGGCCTTTGACATTGGTGACATTTCTCCCAAGAATCAAGTTATTCACTTACTTCAGGGTCGGTAGAATGAGTCCTTGTGTAAGTGAGTCTTCGTATTAGCCCCAAGACTGCCTAATACCTGGATTAAGCCTGTGTGGTGATTAATGCCTATTTACTATATCTGTTGTCCCCCTGCATTTTGCTCTTCAGCCTTGATTAAGCCCTCTGCTTTGCTGTTTAAAACGTCCTGCTTAACCTTCTGCTTACGAACGTTCGCCGTGCTGAGGTCTGCATTTTTAACTAGAACAAGTTCTACCATAAATAATAGCATTTAATTTTCAAGTGCAACAGCTACAGTCACCACTTGATTAAATGACAAAGAACAGCAATAGCAAACGGGGGAACATTGAGTTTTTTCACAACAAATGTCTATGTCCACGTAAGAGAAAAAAAATTTACCTTCCTGCTGCTGATTAGCACTTTCTGTGCAGCTCTTTATTTTACATGTTTATAGAAAAATTATTGCCAAAAGAGCCTAAACAGTGACTCTCTGTGACTTCCACAAATATCTTTTTGAAGGAGATAAACTAGATTAATCTCTCTTTATAAAGTTCCCACAAGAAAGCTCGCAGACACAGTAGCTTTACCTTCAAAAATAGAATGTGACTGTAGGCACTTATGCTAATCTCTTTTTTGGCAAATCAGCTTTTTTGTATTGAATCTTGCTTGATTGAATAGCACTGGAGCTGCCAGAGTAAATGCTATTATCAATGTACAGTAATTAAGGAAATAGTCCTTGTCACTCCAACAGTGTCCAGGCAGTGCCTTCTGTAATAAAGTGAAATGATAAAGAAATCTCTTCGAGGTGGAGATACTGGACCGGGGGAGCTCTTGACACGCAGGAAAATAATGCAGCGTGGAATTACAGGTGATGGGGAAAGTAAACGCCCGTGGAATTCACGCTCAATGCACGTTTGACGCTAAATGTCTAGATAGATGCTCAGCAACTAAAACACGTAATTGTTTAATTTGTCGTGTAATTTCCCGACTCAGGGCGGTTGAGCATCTCCCAGTCTTCACCCTTAAAAAGTGTGTGTGAGGGAGAGGAGCTGGGGGGGAGACCCTTCCATCACTCACCAACTTCAAAGATCTTTCCCCCTTCGGGCAGCAGCCTGCACAAATGATAAACCTTGCTTTAAGATCAGCAGAGCCGGGCTCTGCCAAATCCATTTGGGGAGAGAATTTCAGTCAAAAGGACTTGCCATTCCTTCCCCCGCCCTTCCCTTTCACTTCAGACTTTCTACCCTCCCGGTACTTTGGTGGTTCCCAATTTTTTCCTGCAGCACCCAAAGAAAGAGATCCCCCAGGAGAGAAAAAAAACTTTGGACATCTTCTATATTGCCACCATTATCACATGCACCATGAAATGTGAAATGTGGAGATGGTTGCAGTAAACCGCGCTGGCCCGAGACGTGCTGAGGTCTGCATTCGATAGCAAAGATCGCTCTGTCCAGCCGAGGTACGTGCAGAAGATATGTTGTTTAATGGGCAATAAATAACGGGGGAAGGTATTTCATCAAGTGTGCCGGGAAATACTGCGCACGTTAAAACGCATTTCCAACGATACGGCTCGAAGGGACGTAAGGGAAAGGCACAGAGTCCATGTGAGGCTGCTGAATTCCATCCCACTCCTCCTAAGACACACGCAGAAGGATTCTGGCCCCTCAACTGCGTTTCCCCAGCAGCCCGTGTCTTATCTAAACTCTGGATAATAATTTTCATATTTCATAAACCTGGCAGTTTTGCTTGGGCAGATGTTCCCGAGGATTTTACCATTCCCTGCGATGCTCCCTTTTAGTGCATTGACATTCCGAAGGCTGGGCATCGTAACCTCGCCGTTAAATCTTTGACACAATGAAGTGTCTTCTAAATAAAATAATTCAGAGGGGATCGATCCACTGAACTTCAGGCTGCACCTTTTAAATTATTTTTTAAAGATGGAAGTGTTTTGTGCATATTGAGAGCTGGATTTGTGGAATTGGGAGGGAGGGGAGTCACGTCTTGAGAGAGGACCTGAGCTCCTACGGAAACACTCGGAGGGAGCGAGCACGCGAGCCGATCCCGTGCTTCCAGCATGACTCTGAACTTGGCTCGGCTGGATCCGGCCCCTTCTCTGTTGTGTGTAAAACATGAATGTTCTATGTATTGTTCCAAAGGATTAGGGGTTTTTTTTACATACCTCTAACTTGACCTTCAGGACTGTCTGCTTGAATCTGAGCAGAAGCGCTCTGGTCAGAATTAAAAAAAAAAATAAAATTGATAGCCCAGGCAGCGGGATTTTTAATTGAGGCATGCCAAATACCAAAGGCAGATGCTTTTTCATTCGTAGCTCCTGGATACATGCTCTACTTTTCAGTTTCAAGGACAAAGGAAACACTTATCCAATTAGATGAGGCATGAGATTGTGACATACGGGCTCTTTCCTTAAATAAAAAAAATGTTGCAAAAAGATATTTGACCCGAAGTCAATAAGTGCTGTTAAAATAATGAATACTCCATAAATCCAACCGTACATACAGCCCGTGCGCAGAGCCACACGGGGTTTGTCGCTGTGAGCCCGGGATAAAACCCCACGCAACTTGTCCGAGCGGCATTTTGAAGGCCTTACTTTTAAAACAGGATCTACAAAAGTGTAAGCCAATGACACCGCCAGGCAGGCTTCTGCAATCTTCTCCCGCCTGACATCTCTATCGAGTCAGCTGGGATGACACCAGAAACGATCGGGTAGTCAGAACGGCTGAATTTCCCCCAAAGACGAGGGAATCTCTTGCTCCTCTTACGAGGCTCATAGCAGCTGATTTTTTTTAAAAATTTTGCCTACGGCAATGCAGCTTTTGTCTGCTTCTGGGAGGAAACGGTTAATGATTTATCCATGTCGCACCTGAATCTTAAGCGTCCTCAAAGCACACTTGAATCCCTGCATGAGGAGCATCGCGCGTCTCCCTTGGAAGCTGGATGTGTCGGCGTCCGCGGCGTGTCGCTCCCGATGTCTGGAGATGGGGGCAAGAGTTAAACTGCAAAATAATTACAGCTCTTCTGTTCCCAGCCTCAGAGCCCTGATGAGTTTGCTTTAGTCTTAGCAGTTTAGCAGGCAGCTGGGACTGTTGACTGGTGATTGATGCGAGTTTCTGATCCTCCAGAAGAGTGAAGAGCCTCCGCCGTCCTCTGCCCATTGTTTGTAGGGTTTGCTTTGCCGAAATTATTGAAATGAGCGTTATTGACCCTTCGTGGAGGACTTGAGTCTCAGGTGCTGGGAATTAGCGGTGCCTGTTTAATTATTTCAGTTTACACCCTAATCTGCTGCCTCTCCTTTTTCATATAGCGTTGTTTAAAGCGAAATGGCGCACTCTCATCAAACTGGGGCCGAGTGATACTGGAACTTGACTGGAAAAGTTGTTCTTCTTCTCCCAGCCAGGTCCAGCTGCCGTTTTTGTTTCTCTCCACGTTGGTGCCTGTCTCTCGACCTTTGCAGTGTTCATCCTGCCATACGCTATTGCAGAGTCATCAGTTGCTTGTGTCACCTCATGAAGCCCCAAATCACGGTGCTCTCGGTGACAATCCAGGATGTTGGGACCCTGGTCAGTCTGGACGAGGAGCTGTGCTCTCGGAGCTGAACCCTATAGATAAATGTTATAGATGTTGTTATGGCACTATCATAGAACCACAGAGTGGTTTGGGTTGGAAGTGGACCTTAAAGCCCATCGAGTCCCACACCCCTGGGACACCTCCCACCAGCCCAGGTTGCCCAAAGCCTCATCCAGCCTGGCCTTGAACCCCTCCAGGGATGGGGCATCCACAGCTTCTCTGGGCACCCTGGGTCACTGCCTCAACCCCGCACAGGAAAACATTTCTTCCCAAGATCTCATCTCCATCTCCCCTCTTTCAGCTTCAAACCATTACCCCTTGTCCTGTCCCTGCACCCCCTGATCCAGAGCCCCCCCATCTCTCCTGTAGCCCCCTTTCAGCACTGGAAGATCAGAGCAGAGGGGGACAATCCCCTCCCTTGCCCTGCTGCTCACCCTCAGGTGACACAGCCCAGGACATGGGGGGTTTCTGGCTGCGAGGCTGCAGGGAAGCCTTTGCAGGGCTCCTGGAGATGCAGATGCAATACCATGAATTTTCATCATAAGGGTATTTCTGGCACAATTTACATGGTGACCATGTCCCTGACGAGGAGGAGCAATACACACCCTCTGCAAAGCTCGTATTGCCGTGGATGGGAGAGGAAACAACAACCCGAAGGGTGTCACATTCTGGAAACCTGACCTGGAGAGAAGGATCCACAATTAACGAGATGGGTAAGGGAGTCTCCAGGTCTTTAGCGAAGTCCTTTGATTATCATACAAAGAAAGTGGGTGCCCAACAGTTTTCCAGCATCCCACGCGTTATCGATGATTTTTCTGGTGGTAGGAAGCATTCAAAGGGTGCCATTAGCATTCTGGGCAGAGCGGGAGCAGATCTATAGCGTGGCTCTCGATAAATATGTTGCTGCAGTAAACTTCTTTAGCACTTTGCAATTCACATCTGATCTCTGCTGACCTTTTTTTTTTTTTTTTTTCCCTCTCCTAATTAAACCTTTAGCTTGCAAATGAGCCATTTCCTACATCCAACCAGTATATGGCAAAGGAGGAAATTCTACCCGCGATTTATAGGAGCTGCTGGTGACCCAACTGTCCATCACAACCTTTCCTAATTGATCTCTCCTGGAATTAAATTTGACCAATTACTCTCTCCTAGGTGAACAAAGATGAGACTATACTTAAAAGCTATTGTGCCGGCGGCGGGGAACAAAGCACGTAGTGGCTGGAAGATAACAATCCATTTTGTGGACGTAGAGAGAACGATGAAGGCCAACAGCCTCCAGCACCCAAACCCTCTGGGTATCTCCACCAGGTGCTTTCCCAGAGCAGCGTTTGTTTGGAAATAAACTGGTTTTGAAGGGTTGTACATGGGAGTGACTTAGACTGCTGCTCTTGATTGTCACTTCCACGCAGAGGGGACACGAGCCTGCCATCACTCTTGGTTTTGGAGCTGGATGACCAAACCAACCTCTTCCAGGTTGCTCATGCCCCACGCCCCTCTTCTAGTGATGTGACAGCTTTTAAAGTCCCTTTCTGGCCTCATCCAAGAAGAAATCCCCCAAATCATGAACCAGCCATTCCTCCACTGCTCTGGCTCATGATGAGGACTCAGAAAGGGAATGAAATCTCTGAGAAGGGCGTCACAATCACATCGTGATGTTGAATTGCCGACCCTTCCGAAATCCCACTGGGAAGATGCTCTTCCTCTCCAGGAACGTCGGGCATCCCATTGGATGCTGCCATTCACCCACCAGCCAAGCACATGCTCCTCTTCCAACCTTCCTTTGGAAAGAAAGCAAGAAAAACCACCCTCAAATGGTGCAAAAAATATTATTTAGAAATAAGAAAAAACTTCCCCAAACTCCAGCTCTGGGGCTGTGAAGGATCACAGCCCAGTGATGTGGGTTCTCAACCGTGGAAACTTCCCAGCTGGGAAAATGCTGGGAAAATGCTGGGAAAATGGCTTTTCTTTCATCCAGGTGGGTTGTGGGGGGGCTCTGGTGTGGGGTGCAAAGGGAAGACGTGACCTTTAGGAAGATTTAGGGGTGAGATCTTCGTATTGTCCCTCCCAGCTTTTTTTAATCAAGGGGGGGTGGCGAGTGCCCCGCTGAGGTGCATCTTTCCTCAATAAATAACCACCCTGTGCCCCATTGGGGTGCTCCTCAATCCACAAACCCCCCCTTTGGGGTGCATTTGGCA
>NW_010103853.1:0-4444 GCF_000699245.1 Pterocles gutturalis | reverse complement strand
TCCCTCCCTCCCTTCCTTCCTTTCTTCCTTCCTTCATAAACATGCTGAATTATAACTTATGTGTTCTCTGTAACTAGAGAATTAATTCTGCTTATTTCTGCAACCACAAATAAGAGTAACATGAGAGTAGTCGTAGAAATCGATATTGGTAGGATCAGAACAGTTCACCGTATAATCTCGACTGTATCTCCTGCACTACTCAGAAACTGCTATTTTTCCATCAGCTGCTATAATTGTATCAATTTTCTTTAAACCTTTCATTTTTTTTGTTAAAGATTGGCAGAAGATAGAATTTAATCACATTTCAATAATGTGGTACATAGAATAAAATGTGATAAATTCATCCTTGTCTCCTTGTTAGTTGTAATCCATAGCTTGTCATGCTGAATTATTCCTGAGATGAAGTTGGCTCAGCCATGGTTCCATAATTTCTTTACAGACTGTACTTAGTGCTGTCCAAGTAAACACTGTGATAACGAGGCTTTCCACTAGAAAAATGAGTTTCTATTACATTACCCATCACCATAATTACAACCTTGATAACAAAAGTGTTGATTTTATGGTCAGTTATATAGTTTGCCCTTGGGGACCTGGACCTATCTGCAGCATATTGTTCAGACCTACCTGCCACACTGATTGTAAATCCCTTGTTATTAAAAAGGACAAAAAACCCTACAATATGTCACCTAGGAAACTGAATATTTTATTTTATTTTATTTAAATTGTAGTTATTTAATCACAAATTCATCCTGCTTCTGTTTAGCAAAGATATTCAGAAAACTCTGAATTAACATCTTGGTGCCTTCAATAATGTTTGTAGTGCAAAACCATACTTGATGGTTAAAGTAGTCTGACCTCCTCTTTGGATTTGTGCTGGATAATACCTGTTGTTGCCATTGGGGTGAGAAATTGTTTGTTTCAAATCTCCGTGTGCCATTAAGCATTAAAACAATTACTCGCTTGTTCCTTAAAATGTTCTGATTTTGTCCTATTCCTGCAAGTGTTATGATTTCCCTGTGACATTAACCAGTTTTGTTAATTTTCCCAAATAATCACCTAAAAAGCTAGTACTATTATGTTATCTGTGGCTTTTTGAATACCTTTAGCTTTCAGATGGCTGTATTCCTTGTAAAAGATATAATGATATAGGTATTTCACAATTTGCTTTTAAAAAAAAATACAGTAAGAAAATTTTATGGTGTTTTCTGGTGGAGGAAGGAAGGATAAAGAGATAAGCAATATCAAAGAAATATGTTACTTGGAAAGCAACTACATATAGTCTGATAGTCAGGAAACCTTGCCCTTAAGAAGTTTACCTGAGTAAAGAATATGCTAGTCAAGGTTCTTTGGTTGGTATCAGTAGTTTCCTTTTGCTGATAATGAAGGGTAACTACACATACTTATAGAAAATCTGTGTGCATTTGGCAAAGTAATTAGAATAGGTCGATCAAATGAGACTTCAGAGCCCTCGGAAGAATGATAAAAAAATCAAGACATCGAAGGAAACAGGTGAGCCCAGGAAATCAATACGTGGCTCCAGGACTGGTGCCTCCACCAAAACTTCAGGGTTTTTAACCATAGAAGAGCCTTCGAGAGACAAAGTATGCCAAGGCCTGACAGGATCCATGTGTCCCAATGGGGAAAACAGGTCTTTGGTCATAAACTGGTGGGAGTGATAGAGGGAGCTGACAGTATTGATGGGGGAAGGGGGATACCAACAGGATTGCAGTAGGTAAGCCAAGGATTGGTACAGCATTACCTGAGGATGGCAATCCTCGTAGGAACATTTACACTGCTCCTGGGAACACAGAGGGCTCAGAAGCCTATCTGAAATGCTTATAAACTAATGCATGCAGTATGATAAACAAACAGGATGAACTGTAAGTGGTGGTTAGCAACCACAGCTACGATATCATTGGTATTAGTGAGACTTGGTGGAATGAGTCCAACAATTGAAGTGCTGGGATGGAGGGCTACAGGGGGTTCAGGAGGGATAGGCATGCAGGCCTTCTATGATAAGGTCACCCACCTAGTGGATGAGAGGAAGGTGGTGGATGTAGTTTTTCTGGACTTTACTAAGGCTTTTGATGCTGTCCGTCACATCCTTCTGGACAAGTTGTCCACCTGTGGGATGAGAGTGTTCACAGTGCATTAGGTAAAAAACTGGCTGGATGGCAGGGGTTGCCACTCAAAGGGTTACAGTGAATGGGGCTACATCTGGCTGGCAACTAGTCGCCAGCGGTGTTCCTCAGGGCTCAGTCCTAGGGCCAGTTCTATTCAATTTTTTTATCAATGATCTGGATGCAGGAGTTGACTGCACCATTAGCAATTTTGATCACAAACAGGGAGGTGCTGCTGACTCTCTTGAGGGACAAGAGGCCTTTCAGATGGATCTAGATATATTGGAGCACTGAGCAATCATCAATGGCATGAAATTTAACAAGTGCTGGATTCTGCACCTGGGGTGGAGTAACACTGAGCACAAGCATAAACTGGGAGACACGTGGCTGGAGTGCAGCCCTGCAGAGAGGGATCTGGGGGTGCTGGGTGACTGCAGACTCCGTATGAGTGAGCAGCGTGCCCTGGCAGCCCAGAGGGCAAACCACATCCTGGGGTGTATCAGACACAGCATAACCAGCCAGCCAAGAGAGGTGACTGTCCTCCTGTATTCAGTGATGGTGCAGCCTCACCACGAGTGCTGTGTGCAGTTCTGGGCCCACAATTTAAGAAGGACGTGAAGGTCCCTGAATGCATCCAGAGGAGAGCAACAAAGCTGGTGGAAGGGCTGGAAGGAAGGCCCTGTGAGGAGGGACTGAGGACTTTGGGCTTGTCTAGTTTGGAGAAAAGGAGACTGAGTGTGACCTCATTGCTCTCTGCAGCTTCCTGAGAGCTCTTCTCCCTGGGATCCAGTGACAGGATGTGTGGGAAAGGTTCAAATCTGGATCAGGAGAGGTTTAGACTTGACATTAGGAAGCATTTCTTTACTGAGAGGGTGGTCAAACACTGGAACAGACTTCCTAGAGAGGCTCCGTGCCTGTCAGTATTTAAAAGGCATTTGGACAATGCCTTTAATAACATGCTGTAACTTTCTGTCAGCCCTGAACTGGTCAGGCAGTTGGACTAGATGATTGTTGTAGGTCACTTCCAGATGAAACAGTGTTCTATTCTATTCTATTCTACTACATTCTATACTAATTACAAAAATAAATGTCACCTGACAATTTTAATTGCTTGAGCAATCGTTACTCTTGAGACTAATTCTAAAAAGTGCAAGTAGCAATTTTAGTGTAAAAAGAAGTTCATAGCACAAAGATCAGATCATAAAAACAGTAAAAAAAAAAAAAACAAAAAAACAAAAAAACAAAACATTGGAAAACCCAGAACTAAAGGATCACAAATTAGTGTTTCACCTGACAATTTGCAGACATTGAAAGAAATTCTTGTTGTGAGTGTTGCTGTGAAGTTAAATTAGTATAAATCATTTGAGTAGTTCTGAAGTGTGATATTTACTTAAAGAAACAAACTGAAAATGGAAGTGGAAATGGAAATGGAAATGGAAAGTCTTAAAACTAAATCACAAAGTGAGGAATCTGTCCTTTTGTGATTTAGGAACTGTTTGTTTAGAACTACATCTGTCTGACAACAGTGTCTTAAGTAGCAAATTACACTAACTTTTTGAACTCTGAATTTTGAGTGCAATATAACTTGATAAATTCTCTGTATTAAATTCCATTCAAACTTCTATATATGAGATACATTAAATATTTATGTTAAATGGACTCATAAAAATTAAAAATTAACTTCTAGCACTTAAGACCATTTGAATAAAATTTTCAGAGAAAATGTTGAACTTTTTTTTACATTTTAAGGGATTATCTTGAAATAAAAACATTTTGTAAAATCTCTCAGGAAAAAAAAAAAAAAAAAAAAGGAAAAATACCAGAAATATTGAAATACCAAGGCAAGATTTTCATTTTGAAATTACTTTTCCTTTCAAGTGTTGTATATGAGTGTGGCAGTAATGTGTGTTTCTTGGGTGGATATGTACAAATGCAAATATCTGCTACTTGCATTTTATCTGGTAAAACACACTTTAAAACATGTGAGTGTACTGCATACTTTAAAAACTTCTCTGGCCATTTGTGCAATATAGGAAAGACCTAAAGACATGAATTACATCTCTCCTCAGTGTAGGACCCTTTGATACTGCTAGACTGGGGGAACAAGTGACTTCAAAGTGATAGAAGTTAGTTAAAAAGGTTCAAAAATACCACCCGTTCTTATCTACCACTCTGGTGTGGCCTTCTGTCTTAGTGTTATCCTTTATATTGTACATTAGCCATAGCACAGTGGCTGTAAAATCTGCTTTTTTCCCTGTTCATCTTTCGGTAGAAGATAAATCTTCGGTAGAAGATAAATTATTTTCTAATCCTTTAAGTTATGT
>NW_010103852.1:0-7769 GCF_000699245.1 Pterocles gutturalis | reverse complement strand
AATTCCTTATCTAGTGAGTGGTCCTTCCGTCAAATCCAAGTCCCTTGGTTATTTCAGAAAGGTAATAACATAATAAGATCTCATTAACTTAGCTGCTTTCCATAAAATAAAAGCAGATGTTACCTGTAGATAGAAGGATTTAGAACTTTAAATTCCTCTGCTCTCCTAACCTCCACAGGACAGGAAAGGCATACACATAATCTTTTAGACCAAGTATTTCAATGAAACAGCGAATAGACACTTTCTCCAATTCTAGCAAGGTTTGGCACCACACTGGCAAAGACTATCACTCCATTCAAGGTTTTCCTGTCTCCCCAAATCGTTCACAAGTAACACCACAATATCAGACCAAAGCCAGTGCGGCAGCTTTTGCTTATTCGGCCGATCTACCTCATTCCATAAGAAGCAGGAATTTAATCATTGCACTGATCACTCATCCAGGACCATTTCTTCAGAGTACATTAGAGATTCTGAAAGCATTCATAGGGTTTGCTGACAAGTCCCCAATCCTCAGAAAAAGTCACGGGAGATTATCCCAAGTACCTTACCTCTGCAAACTATACTGCAATTCCAGCTTTAATTTAGAAGGCTATAGAATTGCAAGCCACTGATAATTGATTAATACTTCAAGAATGTTTCAAGTAGTTTAAGAAGTCTTGGAATGTTCTCTTCAGGACAACTTTCCCTTTCTTTAGTGGGATTTTCACATTGCTTTTCTATGAAAAACATTATTGTTTTCACCTAAGCTCTTCACGTTTCATGTAGTTTAGTGCATAGAAGTAACTGGCTAATCACACCTTATGCTACCATCTGGGACACCAATCTACAAGTAACAAACAATCCATGGGTCACAATCTGAGAATCTCTATTTACTGTCATTTTGGAGTCCAAGTTCCATGTACCTTTCAAATGACACAGCAAATTCATTTCCAAAGTATGCCTGAGACTAGCCGCCGCAAAAGCTCAGGTGTAACTTAAGCAGTTAAAGGAAAATCACAGAATCATAGAATGGCCTGGGTTGAAAAGGACCTTAAAGATCATCGGGTTTCACCCCCCTGCTGTGGGCAGGGTTGCCAACCACTAGAGCAGGCTGCCCAGGGCCCCACCCAGCCTGGCCTTGAACACCTCCAGGGATGGGGCATCCACAGCTTCTCTGGGCAACCTGTTCCAGTGTCTCACCACCCTCACAATGAAAAATTTCCACCCAATATCCAACCTAAATCTCCCCTCTCTTAGTTTAAAATAGTTTAAATATTAAACTTAGTTTAAATATTCTGAATGGTCATGTCAGATTTGTTAACTGACTAGGATGGAAATAAATACTTTACATTTAAAGAAGGAGGAAGGGAAACACATGAATTCAGATGCTGAACAAAAGAGGCTGGCGTTTTTCACCATGCAACGAAGATGGTCTAGCACAGAAAGCATATGTAGGAAAGCTGGTGTTGTAAGCAACATGTTCAAAGAATATTTGATATGCTTTTTCCCACTGCTCTGATGGAAGTGGTGCTAATTAAACAAGTGATGAGTGCTTTAAGCTGTTTTGTTCACATTCCTTGATATGTTATTACTTGTTTGTCATCAAGATACAGTAGTGAATGGGAAGCATGACTGAACAGCCTGAATAGACTTCAAGGACTAGAATAACATGTGGGACAGCTACAAGTTGGTGGGCAGCACTCAGGAATCCTAATTATGGGTGCTTGAATTCATACAATTCCTACAAATGAAGGGGCTTTTTGCATAAAACTAAGACCCACCTACCATTCCATCCCCACATGCTCCATTATGCTTGCTGAGTCTTCAGATGAGTACATTCTCTGAAGAATCATTTTTAGCCTCACGTCTGAAACTGATACAATTCTACACCCAAAGCTTAGACATCTGGGTACCTAACTCAATGGTTTTGATTTTTTTTTGTTTGTTGTTTTTTTTCTCCAAAAAGGATCAGAAAATTAAAAAACCTTCAATAAAAGACTTTTTAAAAAAAATTATCACTATAACTAATACATGACTATAAGGTGGGATTACAGATACATACAGATTACAAGATACAGGTTACAAAATTAGAAGATGATCAGAAAACGGGAAGGAACACCGCCTGTATGAGGACAGTCTGAGAGAGCTGGGGTTGTTCAGCCTGGAGAAGAGAATGCTCCAGGGGTACCTTATAGCAGCCTTCCCATATCTGAAGGGGGCTACATGAAAGCTGAGGAGGGACTTCTTACAAGGCATGCAGTGACAGGACAAGGTGTAATGGATTCAAACTGGAAGAGGGCAGATTTAAAATAGATATTAGGAAGAAATTCTTTACTGTGAGGGTGGTGAGGCACTGGAACATGTTGCCCAGGGAAGCTGTGGATGCCCCATCCCTGGAGATGTTCAAGGCCAGGCTGGATGAGGCTTTGAGCAACCTGGTCTAGTGGAGGGTGCCCCTGCCCATGGCAGGGGGGGTTGGAACTAGATGGTCTCTAAGGTCACTTCCAACCCAAACAACTCCACAATTCTGTGATGAGATTGCATGCTGGTGACATCTGTGCTTGGCTTGACACAATGACATACAACTCTTGGTAGACCATAAATGTGCAAGGAAAGATCTAAGCCAGTAGTCTTTTGCGCCCACTCAAGATCCAGAAATATATATAGACCCATTTATTTTCTAAAACTTGTGTTAAGTATATCCCTCTATAAAGTAGACAAGTGTAGTTTTCTAGACTGTGCATCTGGAATACTGTATTTTCTTCATTGATAGATTCCCTCTATTCTCTTAATAAATAAACCCAAGAACATATGAACTGCAGAACCATACCAAAGCACTTACAATTTTAAGTACAACTAATATGACTATTTCCGTAGCTAGGAGCCTTGACTGCTTTTTGCTTCATATTCACTGCCCAGCATGCTACCACAGTATATGAAACACATGTGCTGTCCAGGGTAATTTACTGGTGGCACGTAGCTGGAATCATTTTGCAAGGGAAGAGTTAGTTTTGATGACACTTTTTGGATCACATGCACATGTTTTGCTTGAACTTGATCCAACTCATTTTTCAAAGAAAAAAAGTAAAGAACTTGTAGATTAAAAACTTTGTAAGTACACTTATGCATCCTGGGTTATGTTATCATGAAATTAAAAATAAAAAAATAATCAATTGAAGCAGATAATTCCACTCATCCAAAAAGCTAAATATAGCTAGCTGGCCTGTCAGTGGAATACTGTGTCTATATTTGAACACAGACACTAGAACCCTAGAGATGAAGACAAAAACCAAACTGCTATGCCAACAGGCCACAAAAGACTCATCCTGGTATAGTTTCAAACAGCATAACTTATAGCTGTCTTTTCTTCTGTAGCAGATTCAGTGTGCATACTAAGTGCAATACTTCCATATTTAAACTAAAGAAACTACAGGCATAAGTGATCTTTATTTAACACCAGTGAGCTTTAAAAGACTAGCATAAGTATTGATACATTACAGATAACATAAGCCACTTATTTTCCAAGGCTTTAGCAATTCTGACAGTCTAGCTAGACTGACAACTACAGCAACAGCATAAATAGATATCTGATTTAGTGACTCTGCATTAACTTTCTTTCCAAGGTACATTTAAGTTCTAGAATTTTTAGACTATCTATGAATGCCCTAATTACTTGAGTAGTATTCCCTTCTTTAGTCTGTATTTCTTCCTGTATCAGTGCCAGGCCACCTAAAAGATTTGTTCAATTTCTACAAAGACAAATGTACCTGCATAACTTCAAAAATCAAGTAGTTTATAAGTGAATGAGCATAACTACTCACTCCAGTTAAGACAGCAGTATACAAATCGTCAAACTCTGGGCCCTAGTCTCTCACTACATGGATTTTTTTTTTTTTATAAATATGACAGAGCTGAAGCTGAATGCTTTTGCTTCCCCCTTTTGGCAAGTTGAAGATAACTCTTCCAGGAGAGATTTAAGCTGTAAGTTTTGGACCATCCACATGACAGGGAAATGCAGATCATTGTTCTCTCAGAGCTGAATATTGCTGAGGGAAGACCCTCACATCACACAACTTCACAGACTCTGACCATCACCTGGCCCCGCCCCTCTATGAGTCGCATCCAGTGACCAAATCTAAAAGGATTTTTCCAGGTACTACGCTGATGCACAATATCAATATCTACTTATCCAGTAATAGCATTATTCTTCCAGAAAAAAAAAATTGTAGGTACAAGAATCTCAAATTGCCCCGAAATAAGAGTTTGTACAGTAGTTCTATTAGTTCTACAATCTAAAACACAGCATTTTGATATTTAAGCTTTACTGTAAAACCACAGGAAAAACTGTTATTTCTATATTTGCTTAAAACAGATTTAAGAGGCAGCTTTATCTTATACTGTGATTTAACATTTTCCAAATCTGAATCCTCACATATCACAGGAAGAAAATTACCTAGTCTGCAGAAGTTCAGTTCCAGTAATTGACAAGTGCACCCAAGTAAGTTATTATTCTTGCAACAGACTGGCAGGAAAGATAGTGTTACACTCCTGCTACAGTTTTATGCATCTGCAAATTATAGTAAACCAGAGCTGGCTTGTTTCAAACCAGGAATGGATTTTGTCCCTGTTTTCAATATCAGAAGCATTCAAGTTATCACAGCATGAAATAACAGGTTTTTAATACTGCAGTGTATTTTATGCTGTGAAAATTGCTACATGATGCAGTGGTGACATGTTTATATAGAACACTCATAGAAAGGATTATACATATCTTGAATGTCAGCAAAATGGAAAGCATCTGTTTAGGTTGTGGCATGCTGCTAGGGCTCTCCTGACTGCCAGTTTGTGATATGGTACATAGCCCAGTTGCAGTCACAACAGCACACCAGTGACAGACTTTCATGTCACTGCCTACTGCAGAAGTTGGGCAGCCTTCAGATCGTAGCTGCTAATGTAAAGCAAGCTGCATTCTGCACAGAGAGCAGGCAATCAGTCTTATTTCAGACATTTCAAGGGGACAGTACTAGAGCCCCATTTTAGGTTTTTATATAGAAGCACACTGAGGCTTGTTTAATGATCAAGGGATGAGGAAGAATTTCCCTGTCACACATTTAAAAAAAACCCCAATGAAAACACAGAAAGCACAGACACTTAACTACTGAAGCAACATTACATGGAAGATCCTTATCTTTATAAAAATCCACTTACAGCTTTTTGGACAAAACACTCTTGCAGAATAGTTAAAAACCTACATAATGCTCCAGAGTATTAGCTTTGCTTTTGGACCACCAGTTTAGCTGACACAGAAAAGACTAGCTGTACAAGACTTCACACATCTAGACACATTGTTCTATTTAAGTCACCATTGACTTGCATCAAAAAAAGTTGGCTTCAAATCAGCTGATTCAGATGATATCTCATGAATTAAGTACTATTACTCTTAATAGAAGTCCACACACTGCTGGTCAAGCCAACCTTTTCTGGGATCATGAAGGGGAAGACAAGGGGAAAAAAAAAAGCAACTTTGCCAACAGCAAAAAATAAAAGGAAAAGCAAAGCAGAACACAGGATCTGCAGGAAGTGTACATATGAACAGATCCTCAATTAAATAAAGGGTGTTGACTGCTCCTTCGAAGCTTAAGCCAAGATCTCAAGTTCCGCAGCTCAGACCCATCTATACCTTCTTGGTGTAATTTTTATTTATTTATTTTTTAATTTTAAAGTCACTTCACACTGTAACATTTAGATATGAATGGAACTGTTATGGAAACACAATCATAGCAATACTAGACTAAGTTTAGTTTTCTATTATTGTAAGAGACTCAAAACACACACAGGGTGCTTTAAAAAGGTCTCTGAAACAATGTTATAAATAAGTGTATGACTTAGGCCTGAAGAAAGAACAGCTGGAGAATTTAGGATCCTCCCAAATTTTAATTCATGGTGATGTCATAATTTAGAGTTCTTGGAAACTTTGTCAGTTCGGCATTTAAACCACATCAATAAGAGTCATTAAATCTAGTGTACATCTCTGCTTAAGCATCAATTTAACTTTTTTGAAGGGGAACACACAGAGCTCTTAGTTGTTAAGAAGTCATATAAGCTTTCTCAGAACTTTTCAAATTACCTTAAAACATATTTTCAGAGTTTAAGAGAGTTTCTAAACACACAATCTCCTGTGCACTGAAGTTTAAGCTTTACAATACATTGGAAAAAGATTGCTCTACCATTAAGTGTTTCACAGTGCAGATTTGAAGGGGCTCCTTTAGGGTTATGAAACAGCATTTCACTTCCATGTTAAAAAAGTTATGTTTGGGAGGCCCTTATAAGTTTTGAAGATGAAGCATTTTACAAAATTTTATTATGAAAAGGTAAGACCAGCCAAAGAAAGCTTAAGTTGAAGTATATTTCAGATTGCTTAATCCTTTGATTGTTATGCAAGTGTATTTCATAACCTTTATTTGAAGGACCAAAGAACAGTTTTAATACTAACAATGGTCTCAGTCTGACAGCTAATGCTAACCCGACTGTGCATCATGCCCTCCTTCAACACTCCAATTTATGTAACTCCACACTACCGTGAGGTTAAAAATAAGCCACAGAGGAAAACAAGGTTTAGGTAGACAAAAAGAGCACAATCACATGGCTTGCTCTCCTTGATTAGTATCTGCTGGTTATGGAGACCATATCACCCCAGAAACCATATTAAAATATTTTTTTACTTCAACAGGCAGCCCCCAGAGAAAGCTAGGAGGACAAATACGCAGGATTCCTGAAAAAGTGTTCTTGGCTTGATTTCTTGAGAGATCTTTTTTGCCTTTCCTCCCAGCCTTCAAAAGGAACAATTTGCCTTCAAGGCAATTCAAACAACATTTCCAGCAGGGTTTTATAAGTATTTTTTCCAGAAATGTGCAAGATTGCTATTGTAACCATCATTAAAACAGCACCTTAAAGCTGCTAACATGCTGGCAGAAGACTATGGGAGGAAGGCTGAGAAGTCATTCATTAACAGTAACAACCTCGAATAAGATTCAGAGGTTACGATTGCAAAGGATTTCATATCCAGAGCCACAGAAAAGGGCACAAGATTTAGAACTCCAGATTCTAGGAGGATATAGTTGATTTAAAACTATTTGTTAATAATTTTAATACCCACCACTCCTGTTAAACAGAACAGTAAGTTAAAAATAAGAAACCCACAAAGTGGTGAGCTTGCACATGAAAGGGAGCAAGCACAAAACTCAAGGAGACAACAGTTAAGCAACAGCAGTTAATTTCCCAAAATTAACTGACAAAAGGGGCAGCAGAAAGGAGTTATAATTACCCAGAAGTGTGCGTGACAGTTGACCATCATGGTCCTCTCAATAAGCTCATCGGGACACTCCAGAAGATGGTGCCCAGAGACCACACCAGCATTGTTTACCAGGACGGACACTTCGCCAACCTCCTTGCGGACCCTCTCAGCTGTTGAGTAGACATTTTCTCTTTTGCCCACATCACAGGTGTATGTGTAAACCTGCAAGTTGCAGGGGGGCAGCACATCTTTTTCTCCATCTGCAGCTACTGAGGAATATAGAGAAGAGAACGGGGAAGGAATAAAATTCTTATTCGTATTTTGACATTCAAACAGTAGAGTGGAAACAGCACATGCATTCCCACTACAGTAAAACTTCTGTTTACTTTGGTGTCACCACAGTACACAAGGACTCGTCTATTTACTATTGCTGACAAAGTGTTTGAAGAAACAAAAAACAACCCTGCAGGTTTCCAAGCCGCTGTTGGGAGCCCAA